>NC_000075.6:62377103-62412103 GCF_000001635.26 Mus musculus
TTGGCTAAGCCGGCTGCCGGTGAGCTCCAGGGTTCCACCTGTCTGTGTCTCCAAGGTGCTGGAATACAAATGTGTGCTGCTAGGCCCTGCCTTTACCTAGGGGCTGGGGTGGAGCTTGGATCAGTGGGACTGGGAGCTGCCTCCCCAGATCCAGCAGGGGCACTGCTAATACCCTGCTGTCTTTCTTTGCCCCTAGGAGGATGAGGAAGGTTACAATGACGGGGAAGTGGATGACGAGGAAGACGAAGAAGAAGCTGGTGGTATGTCAGCCTTCTCTCTCCCAGTGGCAGCCTGACCCCTTTGACTCTAGCATTGCCCTGCTTGGGCTTTAAGGGCCAGGCGATGGGAGGGGGCACCCACGCTTCCTGGATGTGTTCTGGTTCCCAGTGGGGGTGGGGCTGCCGGGAAGATGGCTGCCTGATAACTCTCCCTTTCCCTCCATTTTTCCAGAAGAAGAAGGGAGTCAGAAGCGAAAACGAGAACCGGACGATGAGGGCGAAGAGGATGACTAAGGAATGAACCTGTTTGGGGAAATTCCTATTGTGATTTGACTGTTTTTACCCATATCCCCTCCCCCTCCTATTCCTGCCCCCCGAAACTTATTTTTTTCTGATTGTAGCATTGCTGTGGGAAGGAGAGGGGAAAAGTGTACTGGGGGTTGATGGGGGGTGGGGGTGGGGGGGAGGGGAGGAATAAAATACTATTTTTACTGCCACACTTTATTTCCCCCCCTCCTTTTTCCTTGTGTCTGGTTTTGTCCCCATAAATGCAATAGCTTAGTGCACACCAAGCAAGTGTTTGTTCTTACTCTCTGGAGAGGATGGCTTGGAGGTCTAACATTTTCTGGTATGTCCTACATCCCCAGAGTTGATCGGGAGGCCGTGGCTGGCCTCTGCCAGGTGACTCACAGCCCCTGTCATCTTCACTAACTCCTGTTCTGGTTCCGGTTCGTGTGGTCGCTGCCAGAGGCACCCAGCACCCCGGTTTGTAAATAGCAACCAAAAGGCGTATTTTGGCACTGGTTTGGGGACAGTCCCCATCTCGCATCCCTTTTCCCTCCCTCCACAGATGGCAGTGGGCTTTGCTTTTTGCAAAGAGAACTCTTATTACTCTGGGGCTATGATCCCGAGAGCCAAAAAGAAAAAATCAAAATAACAACAACAAGAAAAAAACAAAAAACGGCAGGGTTAGGAGATACTTGTAAAATGGGAAAGAAGTGAACCTTCATGTTTCAGCTTCTTAAAAACAAAAACAAACAAAAAAAACTGTTCTATTTGGTTCTGTAAAATATTAGAGCAACTGGTTTTGCAGAAATGACAGGAGGACGCATCTCAGGCGCTCCAGCTTAGAACCCTTTTACAAATCTACGCTCTGGAGCTCCCTCCAAGAGTCCTCTGGGGTTTTGTTCTGCTTGTTTTCCTTCTCACATACATTGGAGCACAGGAAAGGAATGCAAACTCGTATTTTCTTACCCGGTGGGACTCTGAAATGGCCGCAGGTTTCTCCTAGGGAATGCTGTGTGCCTTCTGCATCCCTCTTCCAGATCGCTTTAGAAGTGACGTGCTGTGTCCCTCCTACCCTGCGTCTCATTGGTACAGAACAACTGCCACTCATTTTTCTCCCGCCCTTGAGAAGAGCCAAACTTTGAGTTTTATGTCTGTTTGTCATTGATAAATTTCAATAAATCTTTTTTATACAATTTTTTGGGAGATGGCTTCCTTTGAGTCTTTACAAGCCATTGATCGTCCTAGGGTCACCTGCTGGCCCTGGAGGGAAGGCTTGTAATGTCACCTGCTAAACAGCTTTCTTACAGAGTAAATAGCCTTACACCGAGATGGAGGGAGAATTTTTGTTCGCAAAGCAGCAAAAACATATCTGGGTGGGATATGTTCTACTTAAAGGCTACAGTCTTTAAAGTGGGGGATGGTGGGGGGGGGGAAGGTACAAAACTTATAAATAAATAAATAAATAAATAAATAAATAAATAAATAAATAAATAAATAAATAAGGCAAGCCACCTAAAAGGCACACCAACAATAAATAGCTCCTGTTCTTGTTTTTAAAATATCTTTGGTTAATTTTTTTTCCATATTGTAAAAGAATGTATGCTTAAACTCAGGAATGTATAAAACATTTAACCAACCCTAGACTTAACAGCTGGTATTTATTGTATTTTTTACTTATGGTCCTGGGTCTCTGTTTTTTTTGGGTTTTCCGAAGCGCTCAGGTGGTTCCCTGCTAATCCCATGGCTGGGTTCTGATTGGATTTATTGTAACTAAATAGGTAGATTGTTGAATTATTTCCAGTTTCTCCTGCAGCATCCATCCTTCCCATAAGTAATCACACTTAAAATCTATTTAAGTAATCATAAGTAATGATAAGTAATCATTTTAAAATCTATTTACATTGTGTGTGTGTGTTTCTTGCATGTCAGGGCAACTTTGGGGAGTCAGTTTCTCATCCCATCCCGTAGGTCTCAGAGATTGAACCTGAGGCATCAGGCTTCACAGCAAAGACTTGTACTCAGTGGGCTATCTCCAGCTCACCAAGCCCAAGTACTTAACATCTTTCATTTTTCTTTAAAAAAAAAATATTAGTTTTCTCAGTAAATCGCCCTGGTTGGCCTGGAACTCTGTAGGTCAGACTGGCATCAATCTCCTAGAGATCCGCCTGCCTCTGCCTACCAAGTGCCCCCCACAGATTCTTCATTTCTTCATAGTCAACTCTTAGACAAGATGCTCATTGGGCCAAACCTCTCCTAGCATTTTTGTAACGGTCATGTATGAGATTGCCTAAAACTTGTCAGACCAGGGATGGCACACTGGCTGCGTGACCTTCTTCTCAGCCATACAGCTTTGCACTCCATAGCAAGCATCAGCTATCTTGCCATCATGGCAGGGTTCCAGTGACTCTTGTACATGTCTGAGAAGACCTGGGCCTCACCTCACCCTGACACCTGCTCTTTTAGACTAGCTATCTCTGGCTTCAGAAGCAGAGTCAGGTGGTCTCCTGCAGGCTAAGCTATGTGGTCATGATGGGGAAGCCAGGCAGGCATGTCTTTACAGGAAGGTATCAAGAACATGGGCGTAATGTGTCAGGACAGATGCTGTGGACCCCAGCTCCTCTGTGGTGGCTCAATTGACATGGTGTGAGTAATGAAGAATACGTTTTGCAGGCAGCCTCCAGGGGACTGACTCCCTTTCTGCATCAGGCCAGGTATTTCCATCCACCTTTGAGGAAGGTTGATGAGAATTCTAGGGAGATGCTCAGTATAAACATGAGGACCTGAGGACCTTCAGCATCCATTGTCTAAAGCTGGATGTGTTGTGTGCTGCTTGTAACCTAGCACTGAGAGGCAGGCAGGCAGATCCCTGGGGCTCACTGGTCAGCCTGCCTAGCCCACTTGGCAGGCCCCACACTGTCCAGAGAGACTCTGTGTCAATCAAGATGAACGGCTAGGAGCACCCTCTGAGGCTGACCTCTGGCCTCCACATGTTTGCACATACGGGTACATTCTTTGTTCCCCTTGAACTCTTCCCCCGTAAATGAGGAAGGCTGGGACTGAGTACCTTGAGCATAATATGTAAAACCCGGCCTACCACACGGTAAGTTTTTAGTTTTGTTGAATGGAAAGGAGGAAGAGTGAACTGTTTCTGAGCCTTGACCCTGTGGCCAGCCCAGAACTTCAAACACAGCCAGTCCAGCGGGTTTTCTCAGAGTCTCAGAGTGATTCAGTGTCGTACAGAAGAGCCCTGAGAAGCTGAGCTCCTGTCTAGTCCCAGAGCCTTACACTAAATCCCCCTACTGACTGTATCCTTGACTTGTGCAAGACTGCTGGGTGAGGCATCATGAACTGGTTCCTCAGTTCACACCGTCACGACTGTGGTCACCAGTGTGCTAGTAAGTGCTATATGGATAAACCCCAAGAGGCCAGTTGCCCAGTCCTAGATGTCCATAGTGGTACCTACCTGTAATCCCAGAACTTGGCAATCGGAGGCTAGCTCAAGGCCATCCTTGTCTGTATAACAAGCTTTTGGACAGCCTGGTTACTTGAGAAATTGTCTAAAAACTAAAACAAAAGCCTCCTCGTTCACCCCCTCTAACTTGGTGAAGTTCAGGGAGGACAAGTGGTGGGCCCAAGGTCACATCACGGGAGAGTGGAAGAGCCCAGCCTCAAGCCCAGGATAGATAGCTTTTCAGGGCTTTGGTACACTCCTCTGCAGTGAGGCTGGAGGTATAAAGTGCAGTGTTTCCAGTAGGAGCCAACCCTACAGGTTTCGCATGGCAATAGGACCTGTTATCAGCTCTCCACATTCCCAGAGCAATGGGTTTCCGGTTCATCTCCTAGTCAAGCCATTGTCTGGAGAAAGGATGGTGGCGTCATCTGTGGTGTGGCCTCCAGGCTGCGTGCTTTGAGACCGCCACTCCCTCCAGTCTCCTAGATTGCACAAAGATGGAAACGGAGCTTTAGCGGCAAGGTGACTCTCCAGCTTGTAAGTGCCTTAAAACCCCAGGGCTCTGGCACCACATGGTTCTTACTTATCCTGTGTTAGAAGTGCCAGCAGGCAGATGCAGGCCAGAGGTGAACAATTCAGGCTCTCGTTTGCTGACTTGCAAAGACTATTTATATCCTGGTCCCAAAACTCATTGTTCACATTTGGAAGGATTCCCACCCTGGGTCCCTAACAAGCAATTCCTGTGGATATAGGCTGGGCATAGGCAAGAATAGGACAGAGAGGTTGGAGATGGAGACAGATCTGAAGCCAGCCAGGAAGGCGTTAGCAGGGTAGAGACTAGAGAAAGCCAAACCCAGGGGGACATTGTCACTGGGACTGCAGGAGCAGACACAGGAACATAATAAACAATTCCTCTTAGTGAGGCACCGTTGGACTGTGGACGGCCCAGTGGATGGGGACATTCTCCACTCCAGATGTTCAGTTAGATGATGTCCCATGCTCACTCACAAGAACAGCAGGTGTGAAGGAGCCCCTGCCTGGTGTCCAGAGACATGATTGGATAGTGGTAGAGTAGAGACAGTTTGGTTATTGTTTGAAAGACTTAGTGTTTTAAATTATGCATGTATGTGTGTCTGTGTGGGGCTATATTCACATGAGGTGCAGGTGCCCAAGGAGGCTAGAATAGGAAGTCAGAAACCCTGAAGTTCATAGGCAGTTGTGAGCTACCCAGAGCAGAGGCTGGGAATCCATCCTGCAAACACAGAAGTATGTACTCTTAACCACAGGCGCCTCTCCTGGTCCACAGAGACAGTTATTAATAAGACCATTCTCAGGCCATGCATGATGGCAAACACCTTTAATCCCAGCACTTGGAAGGAAGGAGGATCTCTGGGAGTTCAAGGCCAGCATGGTCTAGTCCAGCCAGGGCCACAAAGTGAGACCCAGTCTCAACAAACAAACAAGCAAAAAACCAACAACCAAAAGCAAAACACAGATCTTGCTGCACGGAACTGGAAGGAGAAGCCTGGTTGTGGAGGCACGTCTTCCAGGGAAAGGCAGCCTGTCACCAGAGCCAGGAAGCCATGGAACCTAACATCCCGTGGCTCCATTCAGCCTTGGTCTGACCAGCGCAGAGTGGGTAACCCCCAGCGGTCCTTGAACAAGTCTGCTTTTCATTCACTAGAGCTCTATTTGGTTTATAATCATCCTCACTACAAAGACTGCACACACGGAAGCTCTCAGTGAAGATTAGCTGCTTAGCACTTGGCACAGTAACCGATGCTCAACCCCAGTGATTCCAAAGATTTCCTGACTGGAGTCCCCAGGGTTTGTCCGATAGCCAGGTCTTACCCCATGGGAATTCTTGTTCACTCTAGATCGGGACCTGGAAAACCCAGGACTCAAGGTTCTACCAAAGTAGCCTTGCCATGAGGGATGTTTGGAGAATGGTGTATTAAACTGAATACTCCCAGTGACCTGGAGAGAAAAGTTTGATCGTACCACATTCATTCAGTTAAGG
Source organism: Mus musculus (assembly GCF_000001635.26). Taxonomy (NCBI): domain Eukaryota; kingdom Metazoa; phylum Chordata; class Mammalia; order Rodentia; family Muridae; genus Mus; species Mus musculus. The sequence goes on from NC_000075.6 coordinate 62,383,081, forward strand.
GCAGTGAGACTCAGAGACATTGAATGATCTAATTAATTTGTCACACAGCCCACAAGTAGCAGAGTTGAGTTTCAAACCTGGGTCAACATAATTTTCATAGCTCCTGTAGAGAGTAGGTGAAAGCAACTGCCTGTATGCCTCAAGATTCGGAGATACTAGAAAAAAGCAAGGGGAAATAGAGAGTGAAAACTATTTTTTTAAAGTGATGTGATAGCAAGATGATTCAGAGGGTAAAGGCATTTGCTGCCAAACCTGGAATCCTCATGGTTGGAGGTACGAACCAACTGTGAGGGCTAAAGTTAAGTTTAAATTACCAAGCCTAAGAAATCTTGGGCTGGAGAGATGGCTCATCGATTAAGAGCATTGACTGCTCTTCCTGAAGGTCCTGAGTTCAAATCCCAGCAGCCACACGATACTTCACAAACCATCTGTAATGAGAACAGATGCCCTCTTCTGGTGTGTCTGAAGTCAGCTACAGTGTACTTACATATAATAAAATAAATATATCTAAAAAAGCAAAACAGCTGGGTGTGGTGGCGCACGCCTTTAATCCCAGCACTTGGGAGGCAGAGGCAGGTGGATTTCTGAGTTCGAGGCCAGCCTGGTCTACAGAGTGAGTTCCAGGACAGCCAGGGCTATACAGAGAAACCCTGTCTCGAAAAAAAACAAAAACCAAACAAACAAAAAAAGCAAAACAAGCAAACAAAAAACCTAGCCAGCACAGACAGAGTCACTTCAGGAGCTGATGATTTGCTGTTTGCTTATCAAAACTTTCTTCAAAATAGTCATTATCCACTCAAGGTCACCTAGCCAGAAAGGTGCATGTGTCTTACGTTCTCAGGGCTAGCGTGGCTTACGGTTGAACACAGCAAGATTCGTCTTGACTAATTTCACACTTTCCCTCAAGGACTCAAGCTCTCAGACCCAACACAGTTCTCTCTCTCATCTCTGCAACTCTCTCTGCTTTCCAAACCAGTGACACAGTATTCCCATTATCCCTGGGGACAGATGTCTCATAACAAACATGTTCTAAAACTCAAGTACGAAACTCAAGAATGAGCCTCTTGCTGCTTGCAGAGATGCTGCTGTCTGTTTCCAAGCATCAACAGTCGTGTCTGGGGCTTTAAAAATCAGGTGAGGCTGCATAGCTCAAGATGCTAAACTCTTGGGCTGTCATGGGCTTGGGCTGTCATGGGCTTGGGCTGTCATGGGCCAGTGCCAGGAGGTTTATGTGGCCTTGGACAAGCTACCTCTTACTGCCCATCTCTAGGAGGCTCAGGAGGTCAGGGCAAACATTCTGCTAGGGATGGAGCAGGAGAAAGAGTTATGGATGACATTGGGTAATAGGGAAGCATGGGGTCTTGGATTTAAATACAAGTTTGACTTGCGATTGCTATTCTTAGTTGTCAACATGACTACATATGAAAGTAACTAAGATAAAAAATGAGGGCACACCAATGAGGAATTTTTGCTTACTTTGAAGTAGGAAGATCCACTTCAAATCCAGATCTTGAGGGGGAAGATAACGATACACATCTTTAACCTGGGCCATACTTTCTGTTGGAAGTCCGTATACGGTCATGGAAGAACGCCGCTTTTGCTCTTTGCCTGCTTGCTCTCACCTTGTTGGCAAGTCCATCTCCCCCTTGGCATGAGATCCTGCTTCTTCAAGATTCCAGTGTACACTGAAGACTAGCCGAGGCATCCAGCCCCATGGACTGGGCAACTTCTAGATTCTTGGACTTTCAGTTCACAGCCCACCATTGTTGGATTAGCTGGACTGGAGCCTGTAAGTCATTGCAATAAATCCCCTTTGTATATATAGAGAGATTCATTCTATAAGTTTTGTTACTTTAGAGACCCTTGACTAATACAGTCTTCCATAGAGACAGGATATGCCTCATCCTTTGTATCCGGAGAGCAAGAGAAAGGCCATTGATCACCTAAGTGGGTTGATTCCCTGGTGGGGAATTGGAAGGCAGATACTTTTGGTGTTTGAAGAAAATATAATCTGGGATCATCAATAAGACACAGGTACAGGGAAGGGTAGGATGGGGGTAGGGGCTTGAGGTGGGGACAGAAGGCGTGAGGAAGTTGTTCTGGGTGGTGGGAAAGCAAGCACAAGGCAGCCAACGACTGAGTGTGGCTTTAACGTGGTAGATTAAGAAGCTGGGACTGAAGCTGAGTGGGCAAAGTTCTTATCTAACATGCACAGTGTTTGGGTTCCTTCCCTGATACTGTAAGAACTGGGCATGGTGGTGCACACCCGTAATCATAGCGCTTGGGAGACGAGACAGAAGGATCAGAAGTTCAAGGTCATCTTCAGCTGCATACTATGTTCAATGCTGGGCTGGGATACATGAGACCCTGTCTCAAAACAAACAAACAAACAAACAAACAAACAAACAATAGCCCCCTAAAGTAGACTCTTTGGAGAGTTATGAGGGTACAGTTCAAATTCTAAGCTGGTTAAGGAGGTGAGTCGAAATTGTCAGGAATGAAGAAGGAGAGGGCCAGCAGAGGAGCTGCAGGCCAGAGGTGGGGATATCCAGGGTGGAGAAGGGAGCCTCAATGGAGGTGAGGGGTGTTTTCCTAGCACTTCAGAGGTAGAGACAAAGACATCAAGAATTCAAGGTTAGCCTTAGCCTCAGCCAGTTCCTAGCCAACCTGGGCTACAAGAGAGCTTTTCTCAAGAAGTGTTTAGCCCTATCCCATCTCTCCTTCCATGTTTCCCCCACATCCACCTGTGTCTCCCCTTTGAGGTGAACAGCTTTGCTCCCTTCCATGGTAGCTTCCTACCTCAGCACAAGCCCAGAAATGGACTCAGTTGACCACCGATCAAAAGTTCTCAGGTCACGAGCCAAAGTAAATATTTTGTCATTTTAAGTAACTCATCTCCCCCAGATATTTGTCACAGTGACAGAAGTAACATAGACACCAAGGTAGAAGAGGGGAGAAATGAGGTATTCATGGAAAAATGAGAAGGATCCCCAAGTCCAGGTATAGGAGCCCATGAAGTACGACAGCCCCCCTTGGTGGCTGCTTCACTTGAAGACTGCCAGGGAACAGGGTCACAAGGAAAGACCTTTGTCAGACAAAGCTGACAAAGGTGCGATGGAGAAGGCCTGCCTTCTGCTAACCCATGAGCTACAAGGAGTGTACTAGTTACTTTCCTCATTGTTCTAACAGCCAATGGGAACAGCTAAGGAAGGAAGGCTTGTTTGACTCTCAGTTTGAGGGTATGGGTTGGTGGGTAGTCATGGCAACAGGAGAGTAATGTTGCTGGTAGCAATGGGTCCACAGTCAGGAAGCAGAGAGGACAACTCTGGTGTTTAGCCTACTTTCTTCTTTTTATTCAGTTCAGGGCCTAGGGCATAGAATGGGGCCATTCACATTCAGGGTAGGTCTTTTGACTTAATGTGGGGAGAAGATGAAGTCAGGTCAGTTGCCAGGCTGTGACTCATGGCACCTAGAGCTTTGATGGCGATTCTAAATTCTATCAAAATGATAATCAAAATTAACCATCATATTTGGTTCCTAAAAGTTGAAGTGTAAGGGTAAAAAAAAAGCCCTTCTGGGCAGAGCAGGTGAGGTGTGTCCTACTAACGCTGAAGACCCAAGTTCTGTTCCCAAGACCCACATGGGGAGAAACAGCTTCAGCCAATTGTTTTCTGACCTCCACATGTGCACCTCGGTGTGTTTGCATCCCAAAACACACCACATGTACACTAAATACATACATACATACATACACACATACATACATACATGTCATAAAACAGGAAAACAGCCTTTGTTCTTTTCTGCAATTTCAACACGGTTCAACTATGGGCAGGAAACGTACTACACCCTCCCATTCCCATGGGACAATTGTTTACAGATTGCTGGCAGATTTGTGTTCTGTTTGTCTTTTCTGAATCTCTGGAGCCTGTTGGCCCCTCATTTGGAGCCCTCTCAAATCTCCCTGTGCCTCCTGATTCTCTGTCCTAACTGGGTACTGGGATGGTCTTTCTCCTGTCACCCTGGATCCATCCACTCTCCTAGACCAATTCCAGAGGGAAGTCCTGTGTTGGAACCCCAGGTACAGGCTCTCCCAAACACGGGCACGTGTCAGGTGTCTCCTCTCCTGGCTTTCCTTCAGCAGGCATTCCAGACCTCATCACCAGAAGTCGGAAGTCAAGGAGAAAATCGGGAAGCACCCACAGCAGCCCAGCTGTGAACAGGTATTTGTGAGACTTAAAACGAATGGCACCTTTTGTCACTCAAACACATGGCTGCGCCTTGGATATTCAGTTAGTTCCACTGTTCTCTACACGTCCCAGGCCAAAGTAGGCTGTTGGAGCCAATTACCACTTGCATCAGGGAACCTTGCCCGGGATTGGACAGTTCTTGCCCGGGATTGGACAGTTTTTGCTTTAGACAGGGAATGAAAATAAGGACAAGATCGCTCCAAGGTAAGATTGAGAAGAGGTTTATTGTAGCCATGAGGGATAGAACTGCCAGCCGCATCTGGAGGAGAATTCGAAGCTGAGAGAAGGGAAGAAGAAGCCCAGAGAGAGGTTTAGGGTAGGGGGCGGGGTGAGAAGTGCGGGGAGGAGCCACAGGTGTGGAGTGAGACTTGTCCTAGGTTTCTTTGGGCCATGACAGATGGTTAGCTCCTGGTGCTGGGACAGATATCTGAGAGGAGTGACATAAAGGCACATTCACTCTGACTCATGGTTTCACAGGCAGTCGGGCCAGCTGGATCCCTGTGTTTAGGCCTCTGAAGTAACATGCCATGGTGGAAAGGCAGGGTGGAACAGCTGCCCACCTCAGGATGGGCAGGAAGCAGAGAAGAGATATTTGAAAGGGAAGGAGGCAATATATGTCATCCCTCAAAGGCCTATCTCTAATGATCTACTTCTTCCTAGTGGGCCTTACTTCCTGATGTCTCTGCCATCACACCATAAAGCTGTCAATTAGGAATCTATCAACAGGTAAACTCTGTGGTGGAGCCGAAGCCCTCACGGACCCAGTCACTTCCCAGTGATTGCATCTACCAGCTTGGGATCAGATTTCCCCATAGGAGCCTTTGGGAGACATTCGTATCGATATCATAACAGACACCAGCCACTGCTCCAGTCATCTGGCCAGGGGACTCCAACCTTAATTGATAGACTGTCCAAACGGTGCAGAAAGAACCACTGGGGCCCATCCCAGAGGGATCTTGGGCACTCGTGCCTGTTTGTTAGTTTGTCTGAGGCAAGGTCTCACATATTCCAGGGAAGCCCTCAGTTTGCTAAGTGGTCAAAGACGACTTTGAACTTCTGTCCCTCCTTCCTGCTTCCACTCTCATGGTGCTGGGATTGCGGACATGCTCTGTTACTGTGGTTCTGGGGATTGAAGCCAGGGCTTCATGTGGGCTAGGTAGGCCCTCTTCCAGCTGAGCTGCATCCTACCCAGTGTTTTCCTCTTACTGTTTCCAAGACCCAAGAGATCAGAGCAGATTTTTGTTTTTCTTTTTGAGACTGGGTTTCTCTATGCTACCTTGGAATTCACCATGTAGACCAGGCTGGCCTTGAACTCATAGAGATCTGCCTCTTAGCAGCAAGCCTCCAGGATCCTGTGTTTCCTCCTTATTCAGTGCTGGGGTCACAGGTACATTCCACTACACCTGGCTTTTATGTAGGTTCTGGGGACCTGATTTCAGGTCTTCATGCTTGTCCAATAAACACTACACACTAAGCAATCTCCCTTAGTCCACCACAGATTGTGTGTGTGTGTGTGTGTGTGTGTGTGTGTGTGTGTGTGTGCTCAGCATAGTGTTGGGGATGGAATCCAGAGCCCTGTGCACACTAAACACACATGCTCTACCACTGAGCCACACCCCCAAGTGCTCATATGAAGTGCAACAACAATCAAAAGTAATGTAGAGTAGTAGGTGTCAGATATTGGTTTGCTACCAGGCGCTCGGGGATGGGAATGTATTGGAGAAGCGAGAAGGTGGACCTGGAATGGTGGAATTACTCTACATCTTAATTGGGTGTGGATTATACATGTGTATGCATTTATCAAAATTCATCAACCATGTAAGATTTATGCGCTTCACTGTGTGTAAACTAAAAAGCCATACAACTGTAAATAAACACTGAGCCACAGCTAATGATGTGTGTGCTGAAGCACTCAGAGATGAAGTGGTACTGATTTCTGGAATTTATTTAGTAATGCATAAAAATTATATGGATCAATGTACATGTGATAAAGTAAGTATAGAAAAAGGTTAATTATAGAATGGAGGTGGCAAATATATTATCGGGCTTTCTGTGTGTACAATAAAAATGCTGTAATTAAACAACAGCATGGCGATTATATGCAAAACCAAGATCACAGACTGGCAACCATAGCCAATTCATAATCACCTAGAACGTTAATGTGTTTTTACAGTCAACTAAAATACTTCAGCGTGATTTTTCATATTACCAAAGTGAACAGGGCTAGTGAGACAGTTTAGTGAGTCAAAGCGCCTGCTCCCCAGCTCCAACACCTGAACCCAAGGAGGAAGGAGGAAAAATAATCTCCTAAAGTCATCTTCTGACCTCCTCACATGCACCATGGCACATCACACACACACACACACACACACACACACACACACACACACACACACACTGTAAATAGATAGAAACGTTGGACCATGCAATCCCAGCACTCAGGAGTCAGGGACAGGCAGCTCTCTATGAGTTCAAAGCTAATTTATTCTACGAGGTGGGTTGCAGGCCAGACAGACCTACATAGTGAGATCTAATCTCTATCAACCAGCCAACCAACCAACCAATCAATGAACCGTCTCATGACCCACCTCTAACTCGTTTAAGAGTACGGTAACATGTTTCCTCTTTCACTCAAGTCTGTAACTTCACTAAGCTGACTTCAAAGGCTTGGTTTTCAGTCCGCAGTGTCCCCCACTGTGTGCGTGTGGCCTGTATAGACTGTTGTCGCATGCTAGCCTCCAGCTTTTTGTCAAAAAGGTTTGACGAATATTGTCTCAGGCTACATTTTGATTTTTTTCCTTCCTTAATGTGGATTCTTGAAGTGTGCCAGAGGTGGGTGGCTTTGTTTTACTTTTTGAATATTTAATACTAGCAAATTATTTTCCTGAAAGTTTTGAACTTCTTTATCCCATGTGGGATATGAGAGGGTCTGTCTGCCTGCATCTGCATCATGGCTGCCTTGGGCGTCCTTTCCAGTTACTTGTGCCCCCTCTCCCATTTTGTAGGAGCAACTTGATTTAATTTCATTTTTTAATTCGTAGTCTTTTGACCGCTGATAAAGCTAAATAGTTCATAAAGTTTTATTTCTCATTCTTAGTGTGTGCAAACATGTACTCACTGTAAACGAGTGTGTGAAAGGGAGTGAGTTAGAAGACGGTGCTAAGGACTCAGCTCTGCCTTCTGTCATTGTAGTTGTCATTGTAGTTGTCATTGTAGTTGTAGTTGTAGTTGTTGTCGTCATCGTCGTCATGAGCCTTGGGAACTGAACTCCTCTCTCTTCGGGGTTGAGTGGCATGCACTTGCTGGCCTGAATTAAATATTTTTGAAAGATTTATTATTTTTAAATATGTGTGTGTGTGTCCTTCCCGTGTGTGTGTGTGTGTGTGTGTGTGTGTGTGTGTGTGTGTGTGTGTGTAGGTGCTGTAGGAAGCCAGACCTGCTACATCCCCTGGATCTGGAGTTTCAGGTAACTGTGAGCCCCCTGATGTGTGTGGGTGCTGGGAACGAAACCCAGGACCTCTACGAGAGGAACACATGCTCTTAACCACTGAGCCATCCCTCCAGGCTCTTTACAAGGAAATGTTTTTGATTTGGGTTATTATTCATGATGTTTATGTGGGTGTGAAGCTGGGAGTTGAACCCAGGACCTTGATAAAAATTCACATGGCTCTTTAAGTTCTCTCCCTATGCCCTTTCCTTGGTGGGGGAGGATACCTAGTGCTTTTGTGAGATTTGTGGGAGCTGGTTCATGAAGTAACTGTGTTAATCCCATGCCTCATGTGTTGGTACCATTTATTTCTCTCCACGTATTGCTTATCTTTAAATTCATTTTGATTTTAAAATTTAAAATGATTATTTATTTTATGTACACCATTGCTCTTTTCAGACACACCAGAAGAGGGCATCACACCCCATTGCAGATGGTTGTGAGCTACCAAGTGGTTGCTGAGAATTGAACTCAGGACCTCTGAAAGAGCAGTCAGTGCTCTTAATCACTGAGCCATCTCTCCAGCCCTCGTTTTGATTTTAAAGTAATTGTAGATAATATGATTTTTCATGTCAGGAATGTATAACCATTGCACTGTGGGTGAATGTTTATGAATTCTGTAATTATCTCCTGGTTAGCAAAAATAGAAAAAATTAATTTTAACTTTGTTTTTGTATAAAAAGGGCCTATTTTAGTCATCTGTAGTTTCACACACACTTGGATATATGAGACTTTTGTCTATATAATGAAGTGAAACAAAATTAAATCCAACTAAAAATACAGATATTTGAAATATACTACAATTTGTCTTTGTGAGCCTATTTGGGTGTCTCTTCATGATATACTTCATCAGGTAGTTACAATGTGACTTTAGTGGGACTGGAAAGATGTTTCAGTGGTTAAAATCACTTGCTGCACTGCAAAGGACCCTGGTTCAGTTCCCAGTACCCACATGGCCACTTACAACCACTCCCAACTCTGGTGTCATCTTCTGGCTTTTAGGAGTACCAGGCAGGCAAGCGGTGCAGGCAAAACACACGTGCATTCAAAAATTCATACACATGAAATAAAAATTGAAGGGTTCCTGCAGGCCCAGGTTTTTCAAGACAAGGTTTCTCTCTGTTGCCCTGGCTGTCCTGGAACCCATTCTGTAGACCAGGCTGGCCTTGAACTCAGGTCCTCCTGCCTCTGCCTCCGGAATGCTGGGATTAAAGGAGTTCATTACCATGCTTGGCCCAAAGTAAGTAAATCTTAAAACAAAACAAAACTGCCAAACAACAACAAAACCCTGCAGGAAGCTAGCCTGGGCCTCTTCTGCGGGGTGGGAGATGGAGGGAGGGGAGACAGAGTCTTCGGTTACCCTTGCTGGCCTTGAGCTCATTTTGTTGCCACGAAGGACGGCCATAAAACTCTTATCCTCCTGCCTCCACCACACAAGGGCTAGTATAAGTGTGTACTGCATGCCTAGTTTATGTAGTGCTGGGGTGGAAGCCAGGGCTTCCTGCACACTGGGCACTCTGCTGACTGTTCTATCCCCAGCCCCAGCATGGATCTCTTGATGGTTCTTGGGATCTGTGTGCTATGAGTCCTGAGTCCAGGAGTACACCGAGCTTCCATCCCTGATGGCTGCTGATGACACAGGCCTTTGTCTTTAGACAGAGATAGACTCAAGACACTTGGAGCAGCTCCCAGGAGCGTCTTTATTAGAAGGATAGCTACACACACACACACACACGCACACACACACACACGCACACACACACACTCCCATGATGCTGAGATGCTGATCTCCCGACTCGTATAACACTGAATACAAATGGAAAGCAACATATCACATCCTCTGGGGAAGTGGTATCAAAGAATCTTTGCAGCCCAAACACTTATTAAAAGTGGAAAGTTTAGAATCATTTCTGGAGACTGAAAGAGATTTAACATTCCTACATTTACTTGACACCATAACTCGAATAAAGTAAGAACAGGCACTGGCCACCCAAACTCCAGCCATGCCGATGGCATTTGGAGCAGCTGGGGCTGGAGTGCAAGGGGCAGACTGCCTGCTTGCCTGGCACACAGAAAGCCATGGCTTTCATTCTCAGCAATGAATAAACTAGGCATGGTGGTGCATACTTACAATCCCAGCACTTGGGAGGTGGAGGCAGGGAGGCAGCCTGGGCTACTTGCGATCCAGTTACCCCCTGCCCCCCCACCCAACCACCAAAATCTTAGTGGGAAGTCTCAGTAGGCAAAGGGGTTTGTTACCCCACAAAGGTGAGAAGACAGAATATATTCTGCAGAGTTACTCTCTGACCTTGTGCCTATGCTTGCACATCACACACACACACACACACACACACACACACACACACACACACAGAGTAATACATTTTTTAAAAATGGGAAAGATGCTGCTTTGAATCTTGATATTTAAGCAGTTCAGACCCTGAGAACTGTGAGGATGTCAGAGAGTTGACGCCACTGAGCCCGTAGGGAGAAAGAGGACTTAAAAGACAAATCCCCATTCCAACACAGCTGGCATCTGTGCTGTTGCCCTCAGAGGGGACGGTGGATTTCCTCGCTGGTTAGCCATGGTGCTGCCCTTCTGTTGGCTTGATCTGGGGGACCCACGTGTGAGGCAGAGCTGTGGGATTGCAGTTTTGAAATCATGGCATGTGTGGTCAGGCTTAAGGGATGCATTCATCTGCTGACCCTTGATACTTCCAAATAACAAAATGAAATCTGTCAGAGGCTTAAAAGATAAAAATCAAAATATCAAAACAACAAATGGATATGGGAGCCTCATTGACTTTGGGAGTGTGTGTGTGTGTGCATGTGTGTGTGTATGAGTGTGTGCCTGTGTGTGTGTATGTGTGCTTGTGTGTGCATGCATGGGCTGCCAGATAGCTTAGTAAAGGAGCTTGCTGCCAAGTCCAGTGACCTGAATCTGATTGCCAGACTTCCATGGTGGAAGAAAAAACCCACGTCCCGGGGGCTGTCTGTCTGTCCTCTTATCTGCACACACATGTGTGTGTGCTTTAGCAGGTGAACACAAGCACACATACACACTCACATTCTGACTAAATAAATACAGTAAAAAGAAAAAATATAGGTAAGATCTTCATATCATGCAAGACAATGCCTTGAACTTGGTAAATGCTATGGACTTAAATAACATTCCAAATGCTATAAATTGTAAAACATGTCGTTATTTTATATTCTAAGAATAAAAAACCATGGCGGGCCTTTGATGGCAATCCATCTTCATTTCAAATATGCCACCGAGTGAGGAAGCACACGTCTCCATCCTGATGAAGGGAGGGATCTGGGTACCAAAGTTTCCACTCTTGGGTTCTCATTGAGAGAAATATATCTTGGGTGTTGTTCTGGGTACAGAGAGAGCCTTCTTTCTGTTTTAAATGGTGACACAGTAATCCACTATGTGGGTAAGCAGTGAATTATTTAACTAGTCTCTGTTGTTTTCCAGGCTGTGACTGCTACGGATGAGGCTGTGATGTGTTCTCTATGGCCACGTTGTCTGGGGAGTCAGCTGCAATGCCTGGATGATTCATATCCAGACTTGGCATCCTGAGGTCAGCAAGCACATGAACTTGAAACTTTCACATCTCTGTTAAACTCAAGTTCCAAAATTCAAGTCTTGCTTCTAACTATGGATCATGTTTAACTGGGGAGGGGTGTCTCATGTAGCCTAGGCTGATGTCAGACTCACTACCTAGTCCAGGATGCCTTTGAATTTCTGATCTTTCTTTCTTTCTTTCTTTCTTTCTTTCTTTCTTTCTTTCTTTCTTTCTTTCTTTCTTTCTTTCTTTCTTTCTTTCTTTCTTTCTTTCTTTCTTTCTTTCTTTCTTTCTTTCTTTCTTTCTTTCTTTTTCCCCGAGTTTCTCTGTGTAGCCCTCGCTGTCCTGGAACTCACTTTGTAGACCAGGCTGGCCTCGAACTCAGAAATCCACCTGCCTCTGCCTCCCAAGTGCTGGGATTAAAGGCGTGCGCCACCACGCCTGGCATTTCTGATCTTTCTTTCTCCATACACCAGTGACAGGACTACAGGTGTGTAACCACGGTTGCTTTAAGCAGTGTCAGGGACTGAACTCAAGGCTTCATGCATGCTAGACAATCACTGTACTAACTGAGCCACATCTCCAGCCTGTGAATGTTTGAAAAGAAGTATGGCTGGAGAGATGGCTCAGTGGTTAAGAGCACTGATTGCTATTCCAGAGGTCCTGAGTTCAATTCCCAGCAACCACATGGTGGCTCACAGCCATCTATAATGAGATCTGATGCCCTCTTCTGGTGTGTCAGAAGACAGCTACAGTGTACTCATCATATATATAAAATAAATAAACAAAATCTTTAAAAGGCTGGACCTAGAGGGAGAACAAGTGTATGGTAGAGGGTTGGCTCAGACAGCAATGACTGTGGATCAGGTTGGGTGATTTGACAGGCATTTTAGCCCTTACGTTCTCTGCCTTCCTTCTTTCCTCTCCCCTCCCTTCCTTCCTTCCTTCCTTCCTTCCTTCCTTCCTTCCTTCCTTCCTTCCTTCCTTCCTTCCTTCCTTCCTTCCTTCCTTCCTGCCTTCTTCCCACCCTGTCTTGTTTGTTTGTTTATACACATGGTCTAGCTCTGTAGCCCAAGCTGTATAACCCAGGCTAAGCCCGGGCTTGCAATCTTCCTGCCTTAGCGTCTAGAGTGCTAAGATCAAATGACATGAACTACAACGTCCATCTCATGGCACCATCTCTTTTTAGAAAACTGTCTTACAAAAGTGCTCACACAAGCAGGCAAGGCACGTGTAGTGATAAAAGCTGACAGGATGTGCAACGTACCTGCTCAGAACTTCAGAGCTTTACAGATACAAAGCTTCCAGTCTCATGGCATTGTGGGGTAGGGGCTACCAGCCCAGTTTCACAGATAGGGAAGCTTGAAGTGCACAGGGTAAAAGTATCCCACTGAGAGAAGCTGTGGAGCCGACGCTCAGCAGTAGTCCACACTCTGCAGTGCACACACACAGTGTTTTGAAATGGTGTTAAAAAAAAAATTCAGCCGGGCGTGGTGGAGCACGCCTTTAATCCCAGCACTCGGGAGGCAGAGGCAGGCGGATTTCTGAGTTTGAGGCCAGCCTGGTCTACAGAGTAAGTTCCAGGACAGCCAGGGCTATACAGAGAAACCCTGTCTCAAAAAACAAAAACAACAACAACAACAACAAAAAAAGAACACTGGTTGCCCTTCCAGAGGACCCAGGTTCAATTCCCAGCACCCACATGGCAGCTCACAACCGTCTGTGACTCTACTTCTAGGAGATCTGACATCTTTACACCAATGCACATAACTTAAAAATAGAAAGGGAGTTAGTTACTGTTATCATAAAACCATGCTGTGGAAAATAGTGCAGCTGTAACGAAGAATGCAGAAAATCTATATGTGGGGGCTGAAGAGATGGCTGAGAGATTAAGAGCACTTGCTGCTCTTGCAGAGGACCCAGGTTTGGTTTCTAGCACCCATGGGAGACTCACAGTCACCTGTAACATTTATTTATTTCCTATGTGTGTGGGTGGGTGCTTGGGTGTGTGTGGGGGGGAGTGGGGGTGTGTGTGGAGGGGTGCATGGGTGGGTGCGTGTGTGTGGGGGGGCGTGCATGGGTGTGTGTGTGGGGAGAGCAAGGGTGTGTGTGTGGGGTGCATGGGTGTGTGTGTGGGGGGGTGGGTGCATGGGTGGGTGTGTGGGTGGGTGGTTGCATCGGTATATACGGGTGGGGGGTGGGAGGTGTGTGTGAGTGTGGGGGTGCATGGGTGGGGGTGGGGGTGGGTGGGTGCATCGGTGGGTGTGTGGGGTGCATGGGTGGGTGTGGGGATGGGTGGGAGCATGGGTGTGTGTGTGTGCATGGATGGGTGTGTGGGTGGGTGGGTGCATGGGTGTGTGTGTGGGTGTGGGTGGGTGCATGGGTGGGTGGGTGCATGGTTGGGTGGGTGCATCAGTGTACGCATGTGGTGATGCTCACATGAAGACCAGAGGGCAGCTCCGTGGACCTGGTTCTCTCCTTTCACCTTTGCATGGGTTCCTGGGGATGCAATTCATGATGACCAGGCTTGTTCTGCAAGTTCCTTCACCCTGTGAGCCATCTTGATGTTCTGACAAAAATTAAATAAATAAATAAATAAATAAAGGGATGGCTGGTGTATAACTTAGCAATATACAGCTTGCTTAGCATTTCTGAGGTCCTAGGTTTGGTTCTTAGAAGCACAAAAGGTCCATAAATTCTTAAGGAATCCTTTTTTAGATAGAGACTTGTTTTGTAGCTTTGGCTAAAACTCGTTGTGTAGACCAAGCTGGCCTTGTACTCACAAAGATCTGACTGCCTCTTAAGTGCTGGGATTAAAGGTGTGGGCCACTAGGTCTGGCTCATAAACATCAATTTCAAGGGGAGCTGCAGGACAAGTGGACCCCTTTGCCCACCCCCACCCCCTCCCCTCTCCCTCCCAGTCCAGCCCCTTCCTCTTTACAGCCAGTGTAGGCTTTGCACTTGGGAGATAGAAGCTGTGACTCCATAGACGCAGGGCATAGGGTAGGACTCAGCCACGGCTCAGTGCAGCTTCCTGGCTTCGGACGGAAAAGGGAGCTTATTGATTCAGGAACCCAAGCTTAAAAGGCAGTAAATACTCTAACAGGCCACAACTGTTCTTGCTAGCCAGAGTGTGTCAGCCAGGATGTGGGGTTTATGCATAAAAGGAAGGCAAGGCTTGGGGCTGCAAGATTTGGGTAAGTTCCCTATGTAGCCATGGGCCAGCAATAGTCTTTCCATTCTGCTTTAAGAGTGTGCATGTGTTCTATGGTGGAATTACCTCACGACAGTACAATGACTGTTGATATTTTTACTTGTTAACCCCCTTTTCTGTTTTTGTTTGTCTGCATTGAGACAGTCTCATAGTCAAATAGATATGTATGAAATTGGTCACTGGAGGCTCATCCCCAGGAAAGATTATTTCTCTCACTTTCAATACTTCTTAGGGGCCTGTAGTTCTTTGTCTAGGAGTAGGACCCCATGAGATTTCCTCCTTCTGTGCTATTCTGTCTGTTGCTATTGTGTTTGTTCAGGTCTTGTTTAAGCAGCCATGTTGGTGAGACTTCGTGAGTGTAGTTTCCCACCATTTCCAGGAGATACAATCTCACAGCAGATTTCCTGACCCTCTGGCTTTCACAGTCTCCCTCCCTGCCTTCTCTTCCAAGATGTTCTTTGAGACTTAGGTGCTGGCATTATGTTATAGATGTATCAGCTGGGGCTGGGTACCCCATGATCTCTGTATTTTAGCTTTCTCTTTATTTCTAAGATAGGGCCTTATGTAGTCATTTGGGCATACCCAATCACCAAAACTTCTGTAGTTTGTTTTTGTTTGGGACAAGGTCTCACTATGCAGTGCTTGCTGGCCAGAAATGTATGATCTAGCTTCACTTCACGTGTCTGCTTCCTGAGGGCTGGGATCACAACTATGATCACCAAACCTGGCAAATCACGTATTTTTTAGTACTTTTGTGCATGTATGTATGTGTGTGTATTCATGTACGTGCACATGTCTGTTTACATCTGTGTGTTCATGTGTGTGCACATGATATGTGTGCATAAGTGTGGGGGGGGCAGAGGACTACCTGGAGTGTCATTCCTCAGGAGCTAGCCACCTTGCTTAAAAAAAAAAAAAAGATTTACTTATATTTGATGTGCATTGGTGTTTTGCCTGTATGCATGTCTGTGTTACGGTGTCAGATTCAATGCTACTGGTGTTATAGATAGTTGTGAGCTGCTGTGTGGGTGCTAATAATTAAACCCAGGTCTTTTGGAAGAGCAGTCAGTGCTCTTAACCACTGAGCCACATTCCAGGTTCAAAAGCAACTCAAGAGAGAAAGGGCTTATTTGTTTGTTTTTCTTTTTTCTTTTTTTAAAGATTTATTTATTATTATATCTAAGTACACTGTTGCTATCTTCAGACACACCAGAAGAGGGTGTCAGATCTCATTACAGATGGTTGTGAGCCACCATGTGGTTGCTGGGATTTGAACTCAGGACCTTTAGAAGATCAGCCAGTGCTCTTAACCACTGAGCCATCTCTCCAGCCCCCTTGTTTATTTTTCAAGACAGGGTTTCTCTGTAGTCCTGGCTGTCCTGGGAATCAGTCTGTAAACCCAGGCTGGCCTGGAACTCAGAGATCCACCTGCCTCAACCTCACTAGGGCTGGGACTAAAGACATGCACCATCACCACCCAGTGCTGTTTTCTTTTGTTTTTTTAGAATTATTTTACTTTTTTTTTTTAATTTTTGATTTTTTTGAGACAGGGTTTCTCTGTGTGGCCCTGGCTGTCCTAGAACTCACTCTGTAGACCAGGCTGGCCTCAAACTCAGAAATTCACCTACCTCTCTCTGCCTCCCAAGTGCTGGGATTAAAGGCATGCGTCACCACGCCCGGCCTTTATTTTACTTTTTAAACTATGTTTATGGGTATGGCTATGTGCAAGCAAGGGCAGGTGGATCTCCCTTGGAAGTCAGAAGGGGATGTTGGATCCCTGGAGCTGGAGATTCAGGCAGTTGCTCAGCTGCCTGAAGTGTTTGCCTCTGAGTTATCTCTCCAGCCTCACTTGGTTATTGAGACAAAGTGAAACTTTGTCCTGCAGTTTGCAGATCAGACTAGCTTTCTGCCTTTGCCTCCTTTGTGCTGGGATTACAAGCGCATGTCCCCATGCCTTTTTTTGGGGGGGGGTGTTCTTGGAACGTAACTCAAGTTCTCATGCCCACTCAGCAAGAACTTGGCCAACTGCACCATCTCCCAGTCTCCCAGTCTCTTGGTACATTTTCATCCCTTAGACCTTTCTGTCAGTCTTGTTGTGATTGAAATGTTCTTCGTAACTGATTCACATAGGATGCGTTTTTTTTTTTTATTACACACCCCTCTTGTATGAGCATTAAAAAAAGAAAACCAGTAGCAAAATTGATTGGTGATAGCATCCCTGAGACTTCTCCCGTCTTGCAAGCTGCTGCTTCCGTACTGCTGTGGCCCAGCTTCTGTGGCATCCACATTTCTGTACACAAAGCTGTGCTCTGTGTCAGCAAGAAGCTGGAGAGGCATCCTTCCTCCAAGGTCACTTCTTTTGTGTTCTTTGTAACTCTCCTCCTTGGCTGGCACTGACTTGCAAGTGCAGGCAATTACAGGCCCTCAAGATCTCTGCCTGGCTGGTAGGATGACGTCCAAGAAGGGACATAGGGTCAGAACACAACTGGGTGAGGTTTGTCTACTAACTGCTAGACTTCAGCATGTAGGAAGCCCTGGATCCCATCCCCTGCACTGTAGTAACGGGACATGGTGGGACATACATGTGATCCCAGCACCGAGGAGACAGAAGCAGGAGAATCCGAAGTTCAAGGTTATCTTCCACTACATAATGACCTTGGGCCATCTTTGGATACCTTAAGACTGTCTCAACAAAATAAATAAATAAATAAATAAATAAATAAATAAATAAATAAATAAATAAATAAATAAATAAATGAGGAGAGGTGGGGTGGGATGGGGAGAAATGAGGCTCCTGGAACCAGACAGAGTATAGGACACATGTTTGCTTGTGTGCATGGGACGTAGTGACCAACAGCCCTTTGGGATATAAATCATATTTTCTTCTTCTCTCTTTAAGTCTGGAAACGGAGCCTCAGAAGAGCGAAATAATTTGTGCAGCCCACCAGGGGAAGGGCTGCCATCCTGCTGTGTCAGGCACAGTGGATCTCTTGCTCCTTCCCCTTCCTCAACACAGTTCCCCCTCCCTCGGAAACTTCACAGGGTGCTCCAGGGTAACAGCTTGGGGTCCTGGTTCTCCAGCCACCCCAGTAGGGGTGCCAGCTACGATTACATCACTGAATAAACTTATGTTTCTGTGACTCATCCTCTCCCAGAGAACTGCAGGAAGCTGAGGCTCTCAATCCTTCACCGGTGGGTCCTTCTGTGGATCTAGAGCCGCTAGCCTTACGGCCCTCCCGCAGGGCACTCTGTTCTCGGAGTACCCTTCCCCAAAGCTGAACGTCCTTCCCACTTCCTGCCCACACCTGGGTTCGCACACGGGGCTGTGGGGTGGGTCTTTCTCCTGAGAGAGGATCTTCTCTTCTCTTTTGGAGACAGAGCCTTGTGTCTGGCCTCAAGCTTGTTATGTAGCTAAGGATGATTTTAAACTCCTGATCCCCCTGATTCTGTCTTCTGAGGTTTGGGATTATAAACTATACTTTCATGGTAGCATTATGTGGTGCTGGGGCTAGGAGAACTGCTGGGCGGGGGCTTTTCCAATAGTTCCCAAGCTCACTCTCTCCTCTCCTCTCCTCTCCTCCCCTCCCCTCCCCTCCCCTCCCCTCCCCTCCCCTCCCCTCCCCTCCCCTCCCCTCCCCTCCCCTCCCCTCCCCTCTTCTCCGCTCCGCTCCCCTCCCCTCCCCTCTTCTCCCCTCCCCTCCCCTCTTCTCTTCTTCCCTCTTTTTCCTCCCTCTCCCTCTCCCCTTCCCCTCTCGTGCTGTCACTGTGTATCCCATGCTAGCTTTGAATTTAGAGTCCTGGAAGAGGCTCTTCTGATGCCCATGAAAAATGATTCTCCTTCCTTTTCTCTCAGTCTCTGAGCTCCTCACCAACGCTCCAGTCCTGTCAGAAACACAAGAGAACAGCCCTGCAGTACAGGGCTCAGGGCTGTGTTTACAGATCTTAACACAGGGTCTGCTTCCCTGTGATCATTTTCTGCTGCTGCCCACATAAATTACCCCCAAATGAAGCTTATTCTGTAGATAATGCTAACCACAAACTCATAGAAATTCTCCTGCTTTTCTCCTAAGTGCCAGGATTATGGCTATGCACCGCCATGCCCATCTTCCCCCCCCCCACTCCTCTCCTCCCTAGCTCCTTCCCCCTCTTCCTCCTTCTCATCTCTTTTGGAGGCAGATATCATGTAACCCAGGCTGGTCTCAAATTCACAATGTAGCAGATCAGCCTGCTTTCTTATACAACCCAGGACCACCCACAGCAGGTTGGGCTGTTCTACAGCAATCATTAGTGAAGAAAAGCCTCACAGACTTGCCTACAGGCCAGTCTTACCAAGGTGTTTTTCTAAGATCCCCTCTTCCCAAATGATTCTTGGAGTGGAAACTTAAGGTTTTTTTTTTTTTAGAGAGTCAGTTGTGTTGGATGGTGTTTTGCTGGGGCAAACACATGAAAGTGTTTTTCTGAAGTGGACACAGATGAAAGGCTAAGGCAGACTTGTGAAGGAACATTTTACTGGAGCAGACAATGGAGAGAGGATATTCTGCTAAAGCACACACGTGAAAGGGCACACGATGAAGGATTCTTTACTAACTACACACATCTACTGGTCCTCCTTACATTGCATAGTTGAGCTGCATTTGTCAGGACTCCATAAAGAGAAATGCACCCAAAAACTTCTGGTGGTGCGCTGCAGTTTCTTGCTGCTTCCAAGGGCTGATTGGCAGAGTGATGTCAGCTGAGACAGACTCATGGGCTGAGGTAAGACACAAGCTAAGGGAAGACCATGGAGGACACGGGAAGTTTGGAGGGCATATATATAGTACTGGATTGAGCAGAGCTTGGCTTGCCAGTACAGCCAGCTGTGCAATGCTTTTTGGTCTCTCTCACGTGAGAGAGACACAGTCGAGAACTTCTCCTGGTGTTCCTCTGGGTCCTTCCTGCTGACGCATGCGGAAGCTGAGGCCTGGCTGTCTCTGTTAGGTAGTATCATTGCTGCTGATTTGCTTTGATATACTAACTTCCAAACTGACTGCTAGTGCATCTGTGAAGTGTTTGGGAGTGGACTGAGCTGCCTGCTAACCTGTGAACTGAACTGCTGATTTCCAGACAACACAGATGGGAGCTGCTCCAAAGAACCTTTCTAAACAGGTCCACTTCCCCCACATCCTTTCATTTCCACTACCTCTGATGGGTGGTGGGCTACGAGGGAGGTTAAAGCATTTAAGAATCATCATTAAAAATAGACTTTGAAAAAAATTAAGGTTACAAATTCTAGTTTCTGTTAAGTTGACAAAACCAAAACAAACAAAAAGCAAAAAACCCAACCAGAATAGACTTTTTTTAAAAAAAAAAAAAGAATTGAGAATTTAATTTTAAAAAAAGATTTATTAGTTTTAAATCACATGTGCATGATGGTGTATGCAGGTGAGTGCAAGTGCCGGAAGAGGCTGAGAACCTGAGTCACAGGCAGTTGTAAGCCACATGGTATGGGTGCTTGGGAAATGTCAGGTCCTCTGCAAGGGCAGCCTGTGCGCTTAATCAGGGCACCATCTCTCCAGCATGAACATTTAATTTACATAATACATTTTTTTTGTTTTTATGTGAGCATTGTGTGTGTGTGTGTGTGTGTGTGATGTGTGCAGATGCCTATGGAGGCCATAAGAGGGCACTAGAGCCCCTGAAGCTGGAATAATATGAGTTGTCAGTTGTCCTGTAGAAATCTGAACTCTGGTCTCTACAAGAGCAGCAAGTGCTCTTAACTGCTGAGCCATCTCTCTAGCTCCTGAAAAGTCAACTTTAAAAGTATTCTTTCTTTCTTTTTTATTTCTTTCTCCCCCCACACCCCCAACCCAAGACAGGGTTTCTCTGTGTAGCTCTGGCTGTCCTGGAACTCACTCTGTAGACCAGGCTGGCCTCAAACTCAGAAACCTGCCTGCTTCTGCCTCCCAAGTGCTGGGATTAAAGGCATGGTGCGCCACCACACCCGGCTAAAGTATTCTTTCTTTAAGAGTTCTTAGACAAGAGATCACCTCCTGTTGGATCCACAAAGGTCTTTTTGCCCACAAATCCCGAGGAAAACCAGAAATGTTAATCGTGTTTTCCTGCTCAGAAAACTGTGAGTGGGTATTGTTAATGACCTTTTAGCTATCTGAGCAAGAAGACTTCACCCAAGTCCCTCCAAATGATCATCCCAGACTCTCCTCCCTAGACTGTTATCTTTAGGCCCCAGTGAATAGAACCCATACATAGGGGAGATGTCACATATGCTTTATGGCTGCTGACCTCCCTGCTGTTGGTCAGAGACAATAGAGTCTAGGCCTTTTAGCTATAGAACCCATCCTCATAATCACATGTATTTTTACAAAGGCATTTCTATGTCATCTCACTGTAAGCTTTATTGTGAGCCCGGGGTTGAACTGATTGTTGCCTGGAAACCTGGAATGGAAATTTTATTGTCTGGAAACTTTTCCCTAAATTGCACTGTGCTTTAAATATGCTGACAATGAACTGCCTGGCATCTGACTCCCGGAGGTTTGATCCAGGTTGATGAAGCCAGCGTGAACTGAGTTTTCATTGTTACCTCTTTATGGCTTGTTTCCCTACCTGACACCTATAGATATCCCCCCAACCTCCTTGTGGCAAGTGCCTTCAGAGGGTGGGCCCTGGCCGGTGATGTCCTTCAACGTTTGGTTCCCGAAAGTGTAGAGAGGGCTCTGTGTGCTGCTTGCCTGTACATGTGCAAGTGGGGTACTTAGGCCTGGGGGGTGGGGGGGACAGGCCCAGAGAAGCAGGCATTCCCCAGGCCAACTCTGTGCTTTGTTGTGATAAAGTGGCCTTGAACTCACTGTTTAGCCACCGAAGTCTTACACTTCTGATCTTCCTGTTCTCAAGTGCTGAGAGCTGGTTTACAGGCAGCGGCCATCATTCCAGGTTTACACAGTGGTGTAAGTGGAACCCAGGACTTCGTGTATGTGAGTGAGCACTGTACTGACTTTTTTTTTTAATATCCCAGCAGTCTTAACAATGTCTTACAGGTTTTGTATTTATATAATTGTATATATGTCTGGTGTGTGTACATGTATACATACACACACACAGACAGAGAGAGAGAGAGAGACAGAGAGTGAGAGAGAGAGAGACAGAGAGTGAGAGAGAGAGAGAGACAGAGAGTGACAGACAGAGACAGAGAATTAGAGAGAGCAGGTATCCATATGCCACAGCCACATGTGGAAGTCCAAGGACAACTTTCAAGAATCAGCTTCAGGGTTCAAGTTCAGATCACCAGGCTTGTGTGACAAGTGTTCTGACCGCTAAGCCGTTTCACTGGCCTTGAATTCCCTCTACTCACCATCCACCCCTCTTGGATTTTTTTGAAACAGACTTTCTCTATGTAGTCCTGACTGTCTTGCAACTTGGCTCTGTAGACCAGGCTGGCCTCAAACTCACAGAGATCTGCCTATCTCTGCCTCCCATGTGTTGGGATTAAAGGTGTGTATAAAGTATCTTTTATTTGCCTGACATAATTGTCATCCCAGAGGCTTACTATCTCTAGCTGCTAACCTAGGTCTAGTCCTGGAAGTTTCTGGCCTCTGTACAATCTTATCTAGGCCTAGAATGTTTTCAGCTTCTGAGACTTACTGCTGAATAAGCTCACTTTTTCTAGCTCTTTCTGAACTCTGCCTGGCTGGTTCAACTCAGCTGTTCTTGCTCAAACTTCTTTCCAAGCTGACTGATTCAATCTGGCTTCTCTTTCTTGGTCTCTGACTTAATTGCTTTGCTTGGCTTCAAACTAACTCTAGCAATCTGTCCTAATCCTCTGGCTCCTTCTCATTCTCTGGCTCTTTCTGTTTTCACCTGTGTCTATGTGTCTAGCTGGTTCTCTCTTTAACCTGTGTCTGTACAACTCTTCTTCTGTCCTCTTTTTCTCTCTGCACTGCTGTTTCTTTTCTTTTTTTTTCTTTTTTTTTTTTCTTTTTGTTTTTTTCGAGACAGGGTTTCTCTGTGTAGCTCTGGCTGTCCTAGAGCTCACTTTGTAGACCAGGCTGGCCTGGAACTCAGAAATCTGCCTGCCTCTGCCTCCCAAGAGCTGGGATTAAAGGCGTGCGTCACCACGCCTGGCTTGTACTGCTGTTTCTTAAGTACCCTTTCTTTCCTCTCTCGTGAGAGTTGGGTATATCCTATTCTGTCAAATCTTTCTCTGATTTGTCACTTTGTCTGCCACTCAACTAGTCATCACTTTCAAGCATGGGTGCTTCCTTCTACAAACTAACTTTACCTTCATTATTTAGGATTAATGGTGTGTACTAAGGGTGTGTCTGTGTTCCAATTAGAGGGCTTAAAGGT
Source organism: Mus musculus (assembly GCF_000001635.26). Taxonomy (NCBI): domain Eukaryota; kingdom Metazoa; phylum Chordata; class Mammalia; order Rodentia; family Muridae; genus Mus; species Mus musculus. The sequence continues at coordinate 62,405,944 of NC_000075.6, forward strand.
GTGTGCTAAGGCTGAGCCACACCACAACTGGCAACTGGTTTTCCCAGTAAACAACACAATCGCAGGATTCACAGTGTGATTAGATATCCTGCAACAGGCAGCTTTTTTTTTTAATGACTTATTTTTATTTTATGTGCATTGGTGTCCTGCTTGCTTATATGTGTGTGATGGTGTCAGATCTCCTGGAACTGGCATTATAGACAGCTATGAGCTGCCATGTGGGTGCTGGGAATTGAACCCGTATCCTTTGGAAAAGCAGCCAGTGTTCTTACCCATTAAGCCAACTCTCCAGCCCCCAGGCTTTTTGTTTTGTTTTAAGACAGGGTTTATTGAGTCCAGACTGCTCCCAAACTGACTAGGTATCTGAGAATGGCCTTGAACTCCAGATCCTTCTGCTTCTACCTGCAGATTTCTGGGATTGTGCTCATATACCACTAAACCTAACTACTTAATTTTGTATTTCTTTCTACTTCTTTAGTAGTACTTGTCATTTTTCCTGTCTTTTCAGAGCCTACACGTCACCTCCAATCTGCATTTACATTGTGAGCCTTTTCCCTCTGTCTCCTTACTGCCTTTCTGCTCTTCAGGGCTTGTCTGACCACTCAGGCTTCAACAGGACAGGAAGTTGGAGAGGCTTTACCTCGATAGCAGGTACCATATGTTGTTATCGCCAAGGACTCAGATACAGCTATATCAGATAAGCATTGCCCAGAGCCTACAGTGGCCCCAGGCAGTTAGAAAAGGGAAGCAAGAAGCTAAATGTCATCTCTTACCTTGGTGTTTCCAAAGTCAGGGCTAAAGTTCAGCCATTACAGTCAACAGAACTGACCTTAGCCAGAGCAGCCTAGAGAAAATGTTTACCCTGATAACAGACAAGAACTGTGGCCTGAACACGTTCAGGTGGCTGCCAGGCTGATCCTAATACAGTGACTACATGATACCGTGTGAGTTCCGTATCACAGACCAGGGAACACTAAATGGGTTGCCTGCCACTAGCTCTGAGAATTCCCTAGCTCAGGGTTCTAAAGTTCCTTCTTCGCTCTCTTATGGGCACACCTTCATCTGTGCCCCAGAATTGTCCCCAAAAGTGGACACAACCCATTCTCCTCTAATCCCCGTTCATTTGCTGTTAGGGGGTTGTCATAATATTTATTGGTACTTTGGAGATGTGTATTTCATTGGAGGAAAAAAAATGTGACCGTTTTAAAAAGACTTTTCTTGGCTGCAGAGATGGCTCAGTGGTTAAAAGCACTGTTGCTCTTCTAGAGGACCAGGGTTGGGTTCTCAGCATATATGTAGTGGTTCACAACCATTCTTAATTCCAATTCCAGATGCTACAATGCCCTCTTCTGACTTCTGTGGGAGCCAGGTATACACATGGTGTATATATACATACATTTGGGCAAAATAATTATACGCAGATAATAAAATAAATAAATCTTAAGCAAATCAAAAGGGAGCTTCTACAATATTCCACTTATGAAGGCTTTTGTGTCTTCTTCTTTTTTTAAACTTTTATTTTTAAATTGACCAATTTATAGGCGTTTGTATTTTCTTGCATGAAGTTATGTGTACCACACATGTGCAGTGCCCCCAGGAGACCAGAAGAGGGCCTCAGACTCCCTGGAACTAGAGATACAGTTTGTTGTGAGCTACTATCTGGCTGCTGGCTCCTTTGCAAGAGCAAAGAGCAGTAAGGAACCATCTCTCCAGCCCCTAGTATTAGGGTTTCATTTTGTTTTTGTTTTGTTTTTTTTAATTGAGTTCTTACTGTGTATCCCTGTCTGGCCTCCCACTGCCAACCCCCCTGCCTCAGCCTTTCCAGTGCTAAAGCCATGGCATCTGCCTGAGTGGGCTGCAGCGTCTCACTTGCTCTTCCTCACCCCAGATTCCTCGGATACCTTTGCTATCTCTTGTTTTTACCCTCCCCGTCCACACCCTTACCATCAAGGCTTTCTCCCTAAACAAAGACACTTCCTTCCCTCAAAGGAACTCTGGTTTCAACTGATAAGTAGCCTCTTGTTTTATCTCTCACATCTGCAGTGAGGCTGCCAAGTTGTAGTTACTCTCTGGCCCTCTGACTTTTCAGTGACTGGAGCCTTGGTTAGAATGGCACTCCTGGTGGCTTTGTTCACTGGGCCTTGGTTAGAATGGCACTCTGGTGGCTTTGTTCACTGTGGCTTTGGTTAGAATGGCACTCCTGGTGGCTTTGTTCAGCAGCCCCACCTCAGTGGCACTCTCATACCCCAGGAGAAGGCTGGGTAGCTCCCACCAACACATTTTGTTTTATTATTCACTTTTTAGTTTCCCAGCTGGCCTTGTATTTACGGTAATTCACCTGCCTTGGCTGCCCCAGTGTTGGGATTCCAGGTGAAAGAAAATAAAACTTGAGACCTGTGATTCATGTAATTTATGTCAAATAGCCCAAAGAGTTGTTTGTGAGCTTTGAAACCTGAGGCTGAGAACATAGCAGAACAGGCCAGGACATGCCCGGGCAGGCCTGTCGTTAAGACATTCCTGAGGCTGCTTGGTCATAAAGATAAAGAGAATGACTTGATGGGACTGGCCCGGCGCCTCCCTATCTCCCGCCCTTCTGACTTAAGTTAAATGTTATCTGCATGTACAGTCTGCTGATGTTTAAATGGACCAATCATATGTGAAACCGTGCCAATTCCTCCCCCAGCCCCAGACCCTTTTCTATAAAAAACCCCTAGCTTCCAAGCCTCGTGGTCGAATCCACTGTCTCCTGCATGAGATACGTTGTCCTTATATTGTCTCCAGCAGAAGGTGTAGCCCAGATTAAAGGTGTGTTCCGCCACACCTTTAATCCCAGATGAAAGGCGTAGCCCAGATTAAAGGTGTGTTCCTTAAACACGGAGATTCAATCTTCTGGAATCCATAGCCACTATGGCTCAAGATCTTCAAACCAAGATCCAGATAAGGATCTCCAAGCCTCCAGATAAGGGTCACTGGTGAGCCTTCCAATTCCGGATTGTAGTTCATTCCAAATATTGTCAAGTTGACAACCAGGAATAGCCACTACAATCCACCCCTTGTCAACTTGACACAAATAATATCTCATGTTCACATGAAACAATAACAAGGTTGTAAATACGCCTAACATGATATAACTATCCCTCGTACAATCGCAAACGCATTAGTAAATTTACAATGGGCATTCATATTACTTTATAATCCTCGTTTCTGCAACTGGTTACGTGGCCTTAATTGGTATTTATAACTACCTTCCTCTACTACCCATTCTGTATTTCCTTCTCCTTCAGCCAGCACCTCAGCAGGTCTTGGCTCTTTTCCAGGACGAACCATGGACAGCCAGGGCAGGAAGGTGGTGGTGTGCGACAACGGCACTGGGTTTGTGAAGTGTGGATATGCAGGCTCTAATTTTCCAGAACACATCTTCCCAGCTTTGGTTGGAAGACCTATTATCAGATCAACCACCAAAGTGGGAAACATTGAAATCAAGGACCTTATGGTTGGTGATGAGATACTACTTCCTCAGGTGGGGCAAACCCTTGAGAATCTGAAGATTCAAAATTCTCAGCTTCAACATGGTCTTCCCACACATCCCCGTCCCATGTTGTAGGATCCCATTCTTTGCCAATTAGAGCCCTTACTTTAACTGTTGATACACTCTGAGGCTGAGACTTGAATTTTCGCTGTAGTTCAGCCAACCTTACAATGAGAGTTTCTGTTTGATTTTCTGCAACTTGAGCTCTATTTCTACAGGAGAGAAGATTCTCCTCAAGAACACACTTAGCAACTTTTAGATCGTTTACTTGTGTCTGGAGCCTTTCGATTTTATCACACAACTCCTTCCTTTCATTCATCATTTTTTCCACAGATACTAAGAGCAGCCAGCCAGTAAAATCATTTTCCGATTTTTTCCCCATCTTGTAGAAAGCTTTATGCACTGAATCACCTAATTCATTAAGAAAATCAAGGACATTAGCTTCTTTAAGTTCGGAATATAGTTTCAACCATGGGTCTTCAAAATTCTCTGAGCTCCCAGGAGGGAGAGAATCTGGAGAGGTTTCAATAGTTGAAAGTGCTGGTGGATTAACAAGCCAATTCCAGTATTTTAAAAGATTCATCCTTGTACTTCTGTTACTCTAGAACCACTCCTGGTACCAACTTCTGTATTAGTCAGGGTTCTCTAGAGTCACAGAACTTATGGATAGTCTCTAGATAGTAAAGGAATTTATTGATGACTTACAGTTGGCAGCCCAATTCCCAACAATGATTCAGTCGAAGTCCAAGGATCTAGCAGTTACTCAGTCTCACGTAGCAAGCAGGCGAAGGAGCAAGAGCTAGAGCTAGAGCTCACCAGGTTCGACCCGGAGCTCAGCCATTAAACTACCTCGTGTTTTTACAACAAGATGGTCTGTTTGTTCGTGATTCTTGGGTGCACACCGAATCGGGAACAGAGTGGGGGTTTCCCCACTAGGTTCTTTGACAGGATCCATCACTGGTTCTGTTGTTGGTTTGTTTGTTTTGTTTTTCTGTTTTTTTTTTGTTTTGTTTTGTTTTGCTATTTTTTGAGATAGGATCTCAAGCAGCTTAAGAAGGCTGCAAACTTAATATGTAGCTGAGGCTAACCTTGAACTCCTAACATCCTCACTTCTGCCTCCCAAGTGCTGGGATCTCAGGCTTGAGCCACCAGGCCTAGTGTATGCAACACTGTAGCCCATTTCATGAATAGCTAGAACCTAAATCCAGATCTCAGATCATTCAATTGTTTCACTTGGAGTTTTTAGGAAAACGGGAAAATATCCTGTGGTGGTTTGTATATGCTTGGTCCAGGGAGTGGCACTCTTAAGAGGTATGGCCTTGTTGGAGTGGGTGTGGCCTTGGTAGAAATGAGTCACTGTGGGGGTGGGCTTTGATCTTCATCCTAGCTGCCTGGAAGACAGTCTTCTCCTGGCTGTCTTTGGATTAAGATGGAGGACTCTCAGCTCCTCCTCTAGCACCATATCTGCCTGGATGCTGCCATGCTTCTTGCTGTGATGATAATGGACTAAGCCTCTGAAAATGTAAGCCAGCTCCATTGAAATATTTGCCTTCTTAAGAGTTGCATTGGTCATGGTGTCTCTTCATAGCAATGGAAACCCTAACTTAGACAAATCCCTTGCTAGTCAAGCCAGTGTTTGGGAGGTGAACTTGCTCTTCCTGTAGGGAAGGTCCAGGGAGATAGGGGCGAATGGGCAGACAGGTCTTACAGATGTACAGGAGGAGCTGTCAGCGAAGCCTGCTTCTTCAGTATGGAATGCTAATTCCCTAAGATAGTTACCTTAGGCTGTTAGGAAGGGAAAGTCGGGGAGGGACCTGCATACCATTGCACTGAACCCAGGATTGCTGCTTCCCAAGGCCTCCTCTCACCCGTCTTGCTTTTCTACCTGTTTTATCCACACCTGAGTCTCTTCAAGGCTTAGTTCCTACTAGCAACGATGCCCTGGGAAGCCTTCCCTGATGGCAGGCATGGTGCATTCTCTTGGGAACACTTCGGTGACAATTCCTCCCTGCTTGGCACTATTAGTCTCTTGTAGGCAAAAGGCCACCAAATCCTGTTGACTGGGAAAGTGCCCTCCTGACTCCTCACCTCTGTCTGTCACCATGGAAGCCCTGGAAAGGTGGGTCATGGTGGCATGTGTCTGTAAACCTTGTATGACTTTGCCCAGGTTGGGGCTGAAGCTTTTTGGCCAGGTAGCCTGGTGTGAAACTCTCCCCCCTCCCCCCAGGTTCTCCAGGCCTGAAGAGTGACTTCTAAGCAACTTGTCAGCCTTCCTCTTGGCTTCAGCTGTTCCAGGCTCACTCTGTGACAGCCGCTGTCCTTCCTGGTGACTTTGGATGGGCTTGGTTTCCCCAAGACCTTTCTTTTTCTTTGGGAGAATAGGTTTCCTTTGCCCTCTGCAGTGTGACGACTGCTCTTGTGCATAATCATTCAAAGGAGTGCACTTCCTAACCTACACACCTGAGTCTCTTGTTAAACCAGTGATGTAAGTCTCGCTGTCCCCTTTTGTTCCCCACTTGGGACAGGGTCTCGTGTATCCCCAGATTGGTCTCCAATGGACTAAGAAGCTGAGGGTGACTTTATACTGTTGATCCTCTTGTCTGTAGCTCCCTAATGCTGGGATTACAGGCA
>NC_000075.6:62417103-62484603 GCF_000001635.26 Mus musculus
ATTAAAGCTCTGTGGAGGGCTGGGTCAGCACTGGCACAGAGACCAGCATACAAGACTACAAGTAAAAGTTATCATAGCCTAAGTGTTTTGTTTTGTTTGTTTTGTTTTGTTTTTTTAAGACAGTGTCTCATGTAGCTCAGGCTGGCCTTGAACTCACTACATAGTCAAAGATATCCTCAAACTTCTGGACCTCATGCCTCCACCTCCTATGTGCTGAGACTGCCATGGCTGATTTATGCAGTGACAGGGACGGAACTCAGGGTTTCCAGCATTCTAAGCCAGCCCTCTGCTGAGCTACAACCGCAGCACAGCACAGGAAGACTCTAAGGACACATAAATAGCCAATGGGAAGGTGACTACTCAACAAACACAGTTTGGAACATGGGCTCCTACTGACTGTAGGTAATTTACCATTATAAGCTGTTCTGCTGGGGTAGAAGCAGGCGGGGCAGAGGAGAAGGCACATGCACATGTGCACACCTTTCCTTGCTCCCCTGGGCCCAGGCAGGGCGGTCTCAGCCAGGTGACAGCCCGGGGTTCCCTGACATCTGATGAGCAGAAGCGTACACGGACCAGACTCTGAGTGAATTCAGAATTCCTGAAAACTTAGGGTTTGAGAATTAATCTAAAAGCAGAAACTCCAGGCCTTCAGGCCTCACAGGAGCCCCGAGCTGCTTCCCTTTTTCTTGGCGAGATTGTCTGTATCACTTATGTCAGGCAATGCACAGCTTTGGGGACTTTTTTATCCCCTGGGCAGCTGGTACCACGGAAATCTCAGGTGTTTGACCAGGAAGGGGCCCTGGGAATTGTTCTTACCCCTTATTGTACAGGTTGGGAAAATGATAACCCGTGCAGATGAGTGACAGGCAGGATTTCCCACACTGAGGCCACAGTGGGATTTAAACCCTCACCTGGCCCAGCGTTCTGTGTGCAGTTCCCCTACAGTCTCCTGATGCTCCCCACTTAAGTTGTGCTAGCTCCTCTGGCTCCCCTCAGTTACCTGTGGCATCCATCTCCTTGGTAGACTGACAGCCCTCTTCTCAGACAGGCCTGCCTTGGTGAGAGAGTACTGGTGTCCACCATTTCTGGTCTCAAGAGAGAACCCAGCTTCCTTCCTAAGCAGGCTCCCCTCAGTTCCTCTGTCCCCAGACCCAGAAGACCCTTATCTTTCGGCTTCCCCACGACACTGGCTCAGTGATCTCGGCCATACCAGCCCAGTAACAGAACCTAGGGAGTCAAATGCATGGACCAGTACCTTGCAGCCTGTACCGGTCCAGTGTAAGACACTAGTCTTCCCAGACCCCAGCACAGGATTAGATACAAAACAAACATGGTCTTTATATAGCCCAGGCTGGTCTTGAATTCCCTATTTAACCAAGGTTAACTTTGAACTTCTGATCTTCCTGTCCCCACTTCCCAAGTGCTAGGATTACAAAGTTGTGCTGCCACATCTGGTTTATGTAGTGCCTGTGATCAGATTCTGGGCTTCACACATTCTAGGTAAGCATCCTACCAACTGATCTACATCCTTGGTGTGCCTTGCCCTCTTTTGAAACAGGGTCTTTCTTACTGTGTATCTCAGGCTGGACTGGAACCCTTGATAACCTTCCTGCTTTAGCCTCTAAGAGTGGAATTATAGGTATGAACCACTATATTTGTCCATAGCAAATACCTTTTGAATAGCTGTAAGAGGTAGTTTATTTAAAAAAAAAAAAAAGGAAATATGGAGAGGTTGCTCAGTGGTTAGAGCACTGGCTGCCCTTGCAGAGGACCCATGTTCAGTTCCCAGCACCCACATAGTGTCTCACATCCATCTGTAACTCCAGCTCCAGGGAACCCGACGCCACCTTCTGGCCACTGTTGGTACTGCACACGTTATCAATTTTTTTGAAGTAAAAAATTTTAATATTTATATGTGTGTCCATGTATACAAGTGCCCAAGAGTGCCATGTCAAACGCGTGGAGGTCAGAGGATAATTGGAGTCTGTTTTCTCCTTCTACAACCCAGGCTGTCAGGTTTGGTGGTGGGTCCCTTTCCCCAGAACAGTAGTTCTGAATTACACTGAATAATATGCAGGGCATTTTTGTCTGTCAAAACTAGGAGGAGGTTGCCATGACACCTGGAGTGTTAAGGCAGGCAGGGACACTGACAAGTGTACAGTGTACAGGACAGCCCCCGCAGCAAAGCACTGTCGTCCCCGGGGTTGTCAACAGTGTCAGATGAACAGAATGTGGCAGGATAGCTGTACAGAGGTAGCTGTCATTTCAGAAAGACAGAGGAGCCGAATGTGCCGCTGGCCACAGAGACAACGAGGTGACCAACGTAGGATCTCCCTGCGGCTAAATGACATGGCCACGATAGCCTGAAAACATGGCTTGATACATGGCTTGATAACCTGAAAACATTTTATTTCAATTCTAACCTTGGGAGGCAGCATAAATAATCACAGAAGACCACAAAGGTCAATGGAGAGAAAGAAAATTCCAGAAGTGTGGAGGGGAGATGAGAGCTGACAGTCTAGCTGTGGTGGTGGGGAGGAGAACTCGCTTTAGCACGCTGGGAGTGGGGAACGTCGGTGGTTGGAGAGGAGAGGCCCCAGGGCTGGGGAAATCTCACCTCAGCTCGCCTGGAGGGCATCTGCAGTTGGGAAGTTTTGCAGGGTGGGCAGGCAAGAAGTGTCCTATGTATAGCAGATCCCAGCCGGTGACCGAGGTCCCCACATCTCCTCTACCCAAAGGGCGGTGACTGTCCTGACACCAGTGCTTTTGAGCTCCATGTGTTAGGTGGAGAATGGAGAGAGGGAGGGGAGAGGGGCTAAAGCAAGCGTGTAGAGGACCAAAGAGATGCCGCATCCCAGAGCTGCGTGCAGAGGGCCATTTCCTGGTTACCTTCACTGTAAAGTAGGGCAGATGCACGAGTCGGTGAGATCTATGTGTCAAAAACCTGGGTAAACTTTAAAGTGCTATGTGGGTGGAGTGGCTGTGGTCATCCTGTGTGTGTAAGGCTGAAAGTGGCTGAGATAGCAGGGTTGGGAGTGGGAAGGGAGCGGGGTGGAGGGAGACACAGGCAGAGCGTCCCTGGAAGCCATCTTGCTCTGCCTGCCCAAGGGCCAAACTCTATTCTTTCTCTCTGCCTCAGCTTCCAGGAAGAGGCCTCACTGTCAGATGGAGCCCCCCCCCCCCCCCCAGCAGAGAGTGAGAGCAAGGAGCGCAGGCCAGGAGGGTCCAGGGCACTGAGTGTGAGAGCCTCAGCCTGCGTGTTGGCACTACTGGTGTTGGGCAGACAGTGGAAGTGGCTTCCAGGTCTCTTTCTGGGGAAGCCCACAAGGGGATTGGCATCTCAATACAGTGGGAAGGGCCCTGGCCGAAAGCTCTGGATACCAAGGGTACTTGGTCTGCTGCTGACCCTCTGAGTGACCCCTCGGTTCTGTCATTTGACAGGTAGGGACACTAATCCTTACTCTGCCTGCTTCACGAATTAAATGGAAAAGTGGTGTAAAAGAGCTTTGAAGAGAACCACAGGGTAGGTAGGCAAAGGGTCATTATGGCCATGGAGCACATCCTCTTCATTCCCTGAAGACAAAGGGGTGGGAGGGAGTTCAGAAAGAAAAGGGCGGGCTGCCAGGCGCTCAACCATTGGGTGAGATGACTTGAGCTTGCTCGGCAGCAGGAGCAGAAGGAGGCAGAAGGTGGGCAGAGCGCTCTCCCCACAATCCAGCCCTCTCTGTGTTTCAGAAGGAATGCTGGGGTCAGAGCGACTGGTTCCTGTGTAGATAGGTCCTGGCAGCCCCTCTGCAGGGGACACATTCAAGATCTAAACCAGGCTGTAATCCCACTCATCCTGTCCCTCTGAGGAGACTTGCCGGGAGCCAAGGGGGAAAGCCTGGCTCTTGGGGCTGCAAGGAGAAGCCGCAGCCAGTCAGGGGTGGGCTTTCCAGGAGAGGCTGGGGGACCGATGTTAGCATGAAGTCAGGAGGTCAAAGGTCAGCTTCCAGTTCTTGAGGTGGTAGGTAGGGTCTACCAACTGGTCCCCAGCTCCAGTCCAGGCCCTGTCTCTGGGCTCTACAGATAAGAGGCAGTTTAGGGACCAGTAAAAACAACGGAGAGATCGGCTTGGAAAACAGCCCGAGGCGGGGCTTACTCAGCCCAAGGCGGGGCTAACACAGCCCGAGGCGGGGCTAGCAGTTCTTGGGGTTGTTGCGCAGGTTTTTCAGTTCGAGCTGGAGCTGACGGAGCCGGATGTCCTTCTGTGCCAGCTCCTCCTTCAGCCTTCGAATCTCATCCTGCTGCCTAAAGAACATCCTGAGGAGCTGGGGTACAGCAAGGGGTACGGGGAGAGAGTAGGTGAGGAGGACTTTGGAGGACCAAGGTTTTCAGACGCCTCATCCCACCCCACCCAGACCTGCCATGCCCGCTCACCTGCCCCAGGCTTCTTCCCACCCTGAGACAGCCAGCCCGGTGCTCTCTGCAGTTATCCTTCGGGGCTCCTACTTACCCCTGATGGGAGAACAGTAAAGCATGGGAGCCACGCAGGCCTGTCGGAGGGAGGCTGCTTCTCAGCATCTCAAGCTGGCCCCTTTATGGGTCTGAACTAAAGCCTTTGTTTGTTTGAGATAGGGGTTCACTCTAGCTCATTCAGGTCTGAGGCTGGCTTTGAACTCCTGATCCTCCTGCCTCCACTTCCCTTCTGCCCCCCCCCCTCAATCCTTTTCTTCTTTCTTGTAGCTCAGGTTGGCCACATTCCAACTTTCTATGTAGCAGAGAATGGCTCAAACTCCGGGTGTTCCTGCTTCTGCCTCTTAAAAAAAAAACTAAGACTTTTCTTTTAAAGATAAGGTCTCATATAGCCCATACTGGCCTCAAACTTACTAAGTAGCTGAGCATGGCCTTGAACTCAGGATCTTCCTGTCTCTTCCTCCCAGGCGCTAGGGTTATCTGTGTTGTTGTTGCTCTGTTTTAGAGGATCGAACCCAGAGCCAGTCCCTCTTCTCTTCTTGAGGCAATTGAGGGTACAGAATGACACTTGGCCTTATGTGTGCGTCTGTGCGCAGTGGTTTGGGTAAAGAGTTGGTACCCTGGCAGACCTTCGTACAGTCGACTCTCTGGGTCTACTAGATTCTGATTGCTTCTGTGAAATATACTAACAGATGCCCACAAAACACTGACTGGGAAAGTAGGCTACCAGCAGGGGCCCTGCACTTGAGCAAGCCACATTCTTGCTTGGTCTGTGCTTCAGTTCCTGCCTCCAGGTTCCTGCCTTCCCTCAGTGATGGACTGGGATGTGGAAGTGTAAGTCAGATAAACTCATTCCTCTCCAACTTATTTTAGCCATAGCAACTTACCACAGCACTAGAAAGCAAGCTGGGATATCCACAGTCACTGTGTTAGGAGGTCTTGGCATGATTACATTTGATTATGGATGTGCTTTTATAATTTAATTAAGTATAACATACACCAATGAGGACAGAGCATTGCCATTTCTATAAAAATGTTAAGTAGAGAGTAGTCTTGCTAAAGGCGATGCTTAAACAACCAAGTATAGGTGATGTAACCATGGAGACTGGTTATAGTGGCTTTCCAACCATACGCACCTGTCAAATGTCCCAGGCCTGGAGCTGGGATGCAGCTCACCTGGTAGCATATTGTCTAGCATGCGAAAAGTATTGGGTTTGCTACCCAGCACTATATAAAATAGACGTGGTGTCACACGCCTGTAATCTCAGCAACCAAGAAAAGAAGTTCAAGATCACCCTTGGATAAATAGTGAGTTTGAGGCCAGCCAGGGCTAGAGGAAAGCCTGTCACAACACTAAACAACACATACACACACAGCTTAATCTGGCCTAGAACTCACTATGTAGCCCATGCTATCTCATACTCATGGCAATCCTCCTGCCTCAGCTTCCCGATGCTGATCTTTCTGGCGCCCGCCATCATGCCCTGCTTCTGAGCTGTCTGTCTCCTTGCCTGTAGATGGCCGTTTCCCTTTCTTGTCCTGCTTGCTTATCAGTTACTTCCTGGCTTTCAGAATGTCGTAACTATGGGTAAAGCTGAGGCCTCGGCGTCTGAGTTATTTATTCCCAAGGTGGGAGAGGCACGGCTTAGCCACAGGAGGATGGCGGGCTCTGTCTCTCCTGCACAGAGAACTCGGAATGCTTTCCCCAGGTCACTGGTTCCAATCCATATAGGCATCTGGGTAGCTGGATGTCACTCCACTTCATCCCCTCCGGCCCTCCTGCTTCACCCTCAGGGCTGAGACAGGGATCCAGCCCTCACGATTGCTCACTCGGGCAATCTCGGCAACCCATATTTCTGCCTTCAAAAGGCAGGGTTCTTTCTTTCTTTCGTTTCTTTTCTTTTGTTAAAAAATTGTTTTTAAAACTGGAAATGTTAAATATAAACAAAAATAAGAAAAATGGTCCCAGGAGCTCCCTAGCGTCTGCCACCCAGCTTTGCTCCAGTTCCAAGTCTTCTACCACTGCCCTCTGCCTGGGTTATTTTGAGAAGAACCCTGTTTATCACAAGATTTCATCCTTTCTAGAACTATGAACATCCACCTTTCTTTCTTTCTTCCTTTCTTTCTTTCTTTCTTTCTTTCTTTCTTTCTTTCTTTCTTTCTTTCTTTCTTTCTTTCTTTCTTTCTTTCTTTTTCTTTCCTTTTCTTTTTCTTTTTTTTTTCTTTCTTTTTTTTCCTTTATTTTTTTGTTTTGTTTTGGTTTTTTTTTTTTTTCGAGACAGGGTTTCTCTGTGTACCCCTGGCTGTCCTGGAACTCACTCTGTAGACCAGGCTGTCCTCGAACTCAGACATCCGCCTGCCTCTGCCTCCCGAGTGCTGGGATTAAAGGCGTGCGCCACCACGCCCAGCTATGAACATCTTTCTATAGTGGCACATAACCCTCTCTCTCCTATCCCAGATCTCTAGCTCAGTATGGATTCTACTTCAGAGGCGCTAGGATTACAGGTGTCTACCATATATGCCCAGTTGATGTGGTACTGGGTATCGAACCCCGGTCCTTTGGCATACCAGGCAAGCATTCTATTAGCTGAGCCACACCCCCAGCCCGCATAGACACATGTCATGCCTGTGATCAAGCTGCCTGCCAGATGCTCTTTTAAGGATGATCCCTGAGGTGAAGTGCAGTGATCTTTACTGATGATGGTGATAGTCTACGTTTGTGGACCAACAGCCTGATCTAAGATGGTGCTTGCCATTCTCCCCACTGAACTGAGCTGAACCTAGCAGCTTGTGCCAAACACGCAGGGCATGGCAGCATTGGTGATGTATCATCCTAGATCACCTTACAGAACCTCTTTGGCTTCCATCTTGGAGTCCTCTCTTGCTGCGCAGGAAGTTGGCTGACATGGCGGAAGCTAGCATTTACTGAAGTCCACGTGGCTGGGACGGTGAGGACTGAGGTCCTCTGCCGGATAGCAGCCATGAGAATCAATATCCAAGCAGGTCCTCCCTTAGCTAGGACCCCGGGCTGTGACTGCGGCCCCAGCTGACATAGCTGCAGCTCATAAGCGACTTGAACCACAGGCACCCAGAGATGGCTGAAAGCTGATCAGCCTTGGCAAAGTATTTTGCTTTGAGTATGGAATGCCCCCCCCATGTGTTTGAACACGTTGTTTCCAACTGGGGGTGCTATCTGGGAAGGTTGGGGAACCTTTAGGAGGTGATGCCTCCCTAGGTGAGATTATAAGTTTTATAGCCCCGCCCTACTTCTGTTCGCTCTCTGTTTCCTGATTGTGGAGGTAATGGGACCAGATGCCTCTTTCCTGGTGCTGCCGTGATTTCCCTGCCATAGTGGACTGTATCTCCCCCGACTGTAGGCTCCCCCCAAACTCTCCCTGCTTCCTCCTTCAGGTATTTTAGTCACAACAATGAGAAAGGTAACTAATCCTTGGAGCTGTAAATAGGCTGTGGGTAATGTGTTACACAGCAACAGAGGGCTAATGCAGCCAGCCTTTCTGAGCACTTAGCGTGAGCCATGAAGACTGCTGGGTACTGTGCCCCGTCTCTCTAGCATATCACAACAGCTGGACAAGTCAGGACACTCAGTGGAAATGGCAGAGCCCGAATTCATACACAGATGGACTTATACAACCAGTTGGGCTTCCAGCTGCATCAGGCCACGGGTCTGACACACAGTAGGCATCCTATAACTACCAGTTGAGCTGAGCTGTGTTGGCATGTGGGCCTGGGGTGGGGGTGGGGGTGGAGTGACAGCCTGAAAGCAGCTAACTTCAGAGGCCATGGACAGCTCTAGCTGTGTCAGCATGAGCTCTTACTCCTCGTGGTACAAAGAGGCCGCTTGTAAACAGCCAGTCTCTTCCTCTGAGGCAGGAAACGTGACAGACCAGCAAGCAGGAAGTCAAGGCCGGCTGTGATGAGGAGGCCAGGAAGATGGACCCGCTTGGTGATTTACAATGTCCACAACACATGAGGATAATATTCCATCTCTGTCAGTGAATTTGAGGTTTGGAGGGAGACAGATCTCTCTGACATCCCAGCTTCCAAGTTCATTCCAAGTCAGAGGCAAAGGGAACCAACTACATGTTACTTACAGAATGTGTCACTGATAGAAAAATGTCCCAGGATAGAGCTGCCTTCCAAGCCTGAAGCTCACAGTGGCAACATAAAGGCCTGACTCTTCCTGAGGTGTGGGGGACACTCTGCAGCCTTACCTCATTCTCTGTCCTGGGTGGGACATTTTCTAATAAATCTATGCCGTTGACGACAACGCTCTTCTTTTCTCTGATGGGGGCCTTAAATACCACTTTTGAAGACTTCTTATAGCCTTCCTTCAGAGACATCAGCACGGGATCTGGGGAGGCAATGGAGACACTGTCATCTAACAGGCTGGGCTATAGAGTGACATATCACTGTCCCAAGCTTGCTGGCTGTGTGGGAGGAAGGGCACACGTGGACAAGGGATCATGCGGAGGAAGCTAGCTGAGCTGGAGAGTAGCTCTTCTGTGGCTCCTGCGTGCCTGCCCACGCGCCCACCCGCCCGCCCGCCCGCCCGCAGAGGTACCTCGGTTGATGCCTCCCAGCCATTCATCAGGGGTCAGCGCTGGCTCTGTGCCTGGTGTCATGGGATAAATGTCCTCCTGGTAGGAATCTGACTGCACGGGGGAGGAAGAAGGGAAAGGATATCTGGGAACCGCTGGGAAAGCCGGGACCATCTAGCTAGGCGCACCCCTACCATTCCACCTCAAAGTCTTTGTCCTCCCCGGGCCTCCCTTCGAGAACTGACCCCTTTCATGCAAACCAACCATCCCTACCTGAGAGTGTCCTCCGCCCCCTACTTCAGGTGGAGCCTGAATATTCTAGTCCCGACACCTCCTTTATCTGGGTTCATCTGGGCTTCTGGTTAGTAAGATTGAACATGGGGCCCTTTGCAGCCCAACCCAGTCCCACTCACCCTCCGGGGTACAATCATGGAGATGGGTTCAATCAGGCCCTTGAGGGTCACCAGCTTGTAGAAGCGGAAGACCTCGCAGGCAGACACATCCAACCCATGCTTGGGCATGACACCTAGAGAGACACGGGGCTTTATGGGGACCTCTCTGTCCCTGCTCACGGTCTGACATTCTCAGGCTGGCTGCAGTTTGGGTGCAAAGACCCACCCAGAGGACAGAGGGTGGTCATGATGTCTTGAGTCGGCCTCTGACTGATGATAGTCACTATTTGCCAGGGGAGGGGGCAGGCAAGGTTAAGGTCATGTATCCCAGGCTGGCCTCAAACTCAAGACACAAACTTAACAAGGCTGCAGGGCCTAGCACCTTCTGGAATGAACTGTCTTCCCTCTGCTTCTTTGTCTCAGTCTGCAGAGAACAGAGAGGAGGGCAAAGCCACTCTCCACTCCAGAGGTTTCAACACGGTCCAAGAGACAGCTTGCTGTTGATCTTCTAGAAGCAGCAGTACCTACATGTGTTGTCTGCACTTCACTAGCCAGACTGTCCCGAGCAGCTTCGCCTCCTGAGTAGGCAGAGCTTGCACAGTGCTAGGAGCTCAGCTTGGACTTCTATAAATGGGATTTGAACGGGGACTCTGCCCCTTTTCCACACAGGAGTTCTTGGGTGAGTCACTAACTCTGAACTTTTGCTTCGTTAGGCAGAAGTGGCCCCGCCCCGTGTGAGGTCATGGAAGAGCAAAGCACGTAGATGATTGGCACCTTCCTGTGCCAAGTACAGACAGACCATGTGTCTTTCCTGTAGTGTAAATCTGAGTGAGGGCTCTAGGTCTTTCCAACTGGGATGGAAGCTGCTCTTCCAAAAAGATTTCTACAATACGCTCCCTTCCACCCATCTCTCCTCCCTCCCTCCCTCTCTCTCTCTCCCTCTTTATTGAGACAGGGTCTCTCTGCATAGCCCCTGGTCTACCCTCAAATTCACAAGTCTTCTGTTCCAAGTCTCTCTGGGTGCTGGGGTCCAAGGAAAATGGTGGAGCTCTTGCTTGCCCTGCTAGACCTGGCCAGTTCTCCAGCTGAGGCTATAGACCTGGCTTCAGAGCCACTGAACCTCCTCCCACCATGTGAACCCCACTGTGGAGTGAGTCTCTGCATCTACAGCTGAGGAGGAAGCCAGAGCCCATACCCTGCAGGCTGCTGCTGACAGAGATAGCCAAGCTGGTGCCATGAGTGACAGGCTGGGTACAGAGGAGCTGGCCTGCCGAAGGTGGCACGTGTGGGTCCCATTCCCATCTGCCTGCTGACTGTGGCTTGGGAGTCTGACTATTGTGTAAAGGGGATCCTGTGTATGCACAAGACAATAAACACCATCTCCTGCTCTGCACAGAGCAGCCTGCATCAGCTTCCAGGTCCTTACCTAGGCCTTTCTGTGGGGCTGGGGAGCGGAACTCCATGAGGTAGCTCAGGTAGGGCTTCTCCGTGCTGATCTCATAGTACCGGATGTTTCCATCCCCCTGAGGGTAGCAGAGAAGCAACGAGAGTAGAGGGCAGGGTCCAGCAGACCTAGGCCCAAGGCACTGTAGGAGAGAGCTAACCCTGTGCCTTGGTAGCTCTACTAGGGGCAGGGGTGGATATGGGATGGTATATACGTGATATGTGTGTATGTGTGATCACAGTGAGTGTCTGTATGGTACATGGGATTTGTGTGCTGTGTGTGCTGTGTGAGTGTGTGTGTGGCACGTGTGCACTGTAGCATGTTTATATAGTGTGTCTATGCTGTGACGTGTGTATGCATATATGGTATATATGGTATGTATGTATGGTATATGTAGGTGTAGTGCATTGTTTGTGTGCATTGTAGTATATATTATCATCTGTATAATGTGTATGTAATGTGGTGTGTATGTATAGCCTGTGTGACACATATGTATGGTGTGGTATGTGGCAGCATACATGGGTAGTGTCATGTGTGATATGTGTGCAGTGTACTATGTATGTATGGTCTCTGTGGTGCATATGTATGGTGCAGTCAGTATGTGTGGTATGTATGTGGTATGTACATTATATGTGCAATGTAGTGTTTGGTGTGATGTGTGTGGTGGGTTGGTTTTGTCATGTCCATACAGCCTTTCTGCCAAGGCCACATTGGAAGATCTCTTGATAGGTGTTTCATCTTCTGCCATTGGTCACATGTCAGGCTTAGATCTTTATCCTTCCAGTCCAACTTGTCCCGAAAGGAGTTCTCAGTCACTGACATTTCAGAAGAACGACAGAGGTGTAGCTAGAAATGGTGAGAGCTAGGGGCTGGGCTGGCTCATGGGAAGCCACAATGATTAGGTTAGTTTTCTTAGGGATAAGGCCAGAGAGACATTCTAATGGGGACTGGAATCTCCTGCTAATTAACAGTCCCTACCCCACACACACCCCTACCTTTCCAGCCAGGTAGAGCATGTGGGTATCAGCATCATAGAATGGGAACAGGAGGCCTGAGAGTCCATCAATTTCTTCTTCGATCATTGGCATGGACAGATCCTCCTGTAGGGAGGAGGTTGGTGTTGGTCAGGCTGCATCTAAGAAGAGAGTGTGGCTCCTTCCCAAACCCCAGCACAGCCACCAGAGTTGCAGACCCCTCCAGCAGAAACCTCAGGAGCTCAGATATAGGCTGGCTGCCCCTCCCTGCCCTCCGGCTGGCATCCCAGTGGCTGACCTGGTCCCAGAGGGCGATCTGTCTTGTGTTCCACCTGGAGACCCCTGTCGTGAGGAGCCGCTTCATGTTGCCCAGGAACACTACCCGATTCACTCTGTGGTTTTTGCAGTTTGCCTCCTGGAGGGGACAAAGACCATAGGTGAGCCAGGACCCTCAGAATGTGGCTCTGTAGAGAGTTGAATGGAGTGGTGGTTCTCCAAGACCCATGTCCTAGTTAGAGGGTGCTATGACTGCCCCCTGACTTAGATGAAAAAGATCCTTGCATATGTAATTTGGCTATGAATCCTGAGATGGAGAGACAGCTATGATTTTCACAGGTAGGATCTAAATACCATCACCAGGGTCTTTGTAAGAGAGGGGTGAGGCCATACAGTACATAGGGAGAGACATCACAACCTTGGAGGCAGGGACAGGGACTAGAGTGGGACAGCCACAAGCCAGCATGCCAGCAGTCCCCAGAAGTGAGAAGAAGCAAGAACAAGTCTGGAATTTGGTAAGTTTAGGCAGGAGGATTACAAGTTGCAGGACAGCATAGGCTACATAGAGCTCAACAGTGAGACCCTGTTTCAAGAAAACAAAACAAGGATTGGAGAGATGGCTCCATTGATAATATGCTCAGTGTGCAAGCAGGAGTCCTGAGTTCAATCTTTGCAAAACCATATTAAAAAAAATAAAAAATAAAGGCTCAGCAAAGGCACTTGCCTCAGAGCCTGAAGCCCTGAGTCAGATTCCAGGAACCTATATGGTAGAAGAGAATTAATGCCTTTGAGTTGTCACCTGATCCTCATGTGTGAACTCCTTCTCCAACACATGCAAAATTAATAAATGTAGAATATTTTCAAAAACTAAAAAGCTACGTGGTGGCCTTTGCAATTCCAGCCCTGGGGGATGGAAACAAGCAGTTCCCTAGGCTTGCTGGCTAGTCAGCGAGAGACCCTGCCTCAAAAAGACAATGTGCAGAGCAACTGAAGAAGACACCTGCCCTCGTCCTCTGACATTCATGTGCACGTATACATGTCAGTGCATACGTGTGCACCCGTGTACACACACACAAACAAGAACTGAGTCTCCCCTAAAATCTCCACAGGGAGAGCAGCCTACAGACGC
Source organism: Mus musculus (assembly GCF_000001635.26). Lineage (NCBI taxonomy): Eukaryota > Metazoa > Chordata > Mammalia > Rodentia > Muridae > Mus > Mus musculus. The sequence goes on from NC_000075.6 coordinate 62,430,333, forward strand.
AGCCACTTGGGACACCTGGATTCCTCTATCGGAAGAAGAACAAGCTCCTCTTCTTAAAGCTACATAGCTTGAGGCTATTTGTTACAGTAGCTGCAGAATGCTGGGATACTAACACAGTTGTCTTCCAGCGCAGAGCCCTGGGATTCAGGAAGCAAGGGCCTTGCATTATCCAGCCCAGCGGAAACAGGGAAGGGCCCGGTGATCCTTCACTAACTCCTCAGGGGTCTGTGTTGAGTACTGTCACAGTGGCGTTTCTTTTAACCTATGAAACATGTCCTGGGAAGACCCCCCCACCCCCACCCCATTTTCCTGCCTCAGTCTTCAAGTGCTGGGATTCCAGGCACGTGCTACCCCCCACGGTTCACACAGAGCTGGGGATCAAGCCCAGGGCTCTGTGCATGGTGGGCAAGCTCCCTATCAATGGCTTCCTCTTAACTAAGTAGGCCTCTGTCCCCTGTCCTGCCCATCCGTATTTTCCATCCTCTAGAGCCTTATGGTTGCCGTGTAGTAACTGTGGGTTACTCCCAAATAGCTCAGTCCCTTCTGTCTGAGTCTCAGGGAGGAACCCCCCACCAACCTCCCCATGTAGCGCCATCTGTGGACTGGAATCATGTGCCGTTTGCCACAGGCACATCCTGTGCAGGTGACTGGGCAGTGAGTCCAAGGTCCTCTCCCTCTGTACCCATGATGGGACCTGGTTAACCCCAGGGACTCAGGGACTGAAGGTCCATTGCAGCAGGCAGAAGAATCAGTCCCCTTTAGGGGAGATGTCACTGTGGCAGGAAGAGTCCTCTGGTCCCTTACTGCCCACAACAAATCAGAGTTCCTATAGGCTGAGGCCTATGGCCCTGAGCCGATAGGCTGGTCCGAAGGTGTGATGGGTGAGATGCAGGAACAGGGCCCCAGCACAGCCCCATTCCTCCACAGACTCCAGCACCTCCTCCCCCTCAACAAAACAAATGGCTCCACCTGTAGAACACGGCCGGATCGGGGTTCAATCACACGCAGCTTCTTGTCCTTGCATGTGGTGGTGAGCAGGCTGCCGTCTGTATTGAAGGACATGCAGAGGATCACGTCGGTGTGGCAGTCAATCATTTTCACTGGCTCGCCTATGTCCAGGTTCCAGATGAGGACCTGTGAAGGTAGATGTGCAGTGGATAAAGTCACTGGCTGCTGTGGTCCTGGGTGCCTGTCCTTCATCCACACCAACAGCCCCGGGAGGAGCTGTCTGCATTGCCAAGGGTTCCGTACAGAAAGGCAGATGCATCTCAACTACACACTGGGTCCGTCACCTAGACAGGAGCTAAAATCACCTAGAAGACAATGGTCTGGAAGGATCTGTGAGGGAGTGTCTAGACTAGGTTAACTGAGGTGGGAAGACCCACCCTAAATGTGGGCAGCACCTCTCCACGGACGGCAGATGCAGTGTGACCAGCTGCCGCATGAGCCTGCTATCTTGGCAGACTACCTTCCACCTATGAGCCGAGATGACCCTTCCTTAAGCTGTTTCTTGTTGGGTATTTGGTCACAACAGCAGGAAAAGTAACCAGCACACGCATTGAGAGTCTCCCACAGGCCCCAGTCTTGAGTTGGTTTCTTCAAGAAATAAGGAGAGACATCACCCCCTGACTGGTTCCAGGTGGCTGACACGATAGGGTTTGGGGCTGCAATTTCCCCTGCAGCCCTGCATCTCAGGTTGCTCATTTTTCCTATTAGGAAGGCATGATAGTCTCTTGGTTAGGAAGTTACCAGACAAAGGTTATGGGCGTTGTGGTCTTCTAGTCCACTAAACTCCAGAGAGAACAGGAAAGATGCCTTAAGCCCCCAAGACTCCCAGGAAAAATTTGTGCCCCGGAGATAGGTAGAGAATGAATAAGTGACTGAATGACTGACTGACCAAATGGGCCTATGTCAGTCAATGTGCTTAGACTATCCCCTGCTCTCCCCCTTCCCCCTGCATCCCCCACTGAGCCAGCTCTAGCCAGACTGCCCACTCCTGGACCATCCCCCTCCCCCCACCGCACCTTGTAGTCATAGCCAGCGCTGAAGAGAATGTTGTTGGTCGTGGGGTGCCACTCAACCAGCCCCACACGGCGGCTGTGTCCGTGGAGCTCCAGGAGCGCCTCGGTCATGTTCCGCTTCAGCCCACCGTCAGGGATCTCCCAGATCCGCACCTGCAGAGGGAGAGCCTTGGCTTTAGTTGGACAGACAGGGGCAGGGGTGCCACAGACCTGGGGGAGGAGCTAGTGCTAGACAGCATGTAACCGCAGACAATGAACATTGTTTCCAGGTTTTTGTTCTGTTTTGTTGATTTTGCTCTTTTGTTTTTGAAGAGGATCAAATGTAGCTCGAGATGACCTGAACCGTCTGACCTTGCCTCCACCTCTGGAGTGTTTAGATCACAGGAATGTGCCACCTTGACCTATTTTATAGGATGCTGGGGACTGAACTCAGGGTTTCACACATGCCAGGCAAGCACTCTATCAGCTGAGCCTCTCCCTACTTCCCCAGCATGCTATTCCCCTGCCAGGCTCAGACAGTCACAGCAGCTTTTAGCAAGCACCAAATTAAAAATCTGCCTTCGTTTCCCACCAGCAACCTGCTAAGGAAATCTGCTTCTCCTCCTTCTGCCCCAGCTCCTCTGTGTCCTTCATGGTGGGTCTCCTACTCTGTCCTGACCCTGGATGGACATCTGGGCAGAGGGAAGCTGTGGTTTAGGCTAAGAGATAACGGGCTCGAGGGCAGAGCATCAGGCTCGAGGTCAGGCTTGAGGGGCGAGCCTAAGCAGAGCCTGGATGGTGGAGCTGCTGTTTGCAGTCCTGTGTGAGCCAAGAAGCAGAAAAGGATGGTCTGTGGAGAGAAAGATGGGCCAAAAATGGTCCAGGTGGGGAGCTCCAGAGAGAGGCACTGAGCCCCAGACAGACCATGGTCTCTGATGCTCATCCCACTGGGCTTCAGTGGCTCCATGCAGGCATTCATCTCAACTGTTGCCATGTCATCTACAAGGCGGTGTGTATATGTGTCATGGGGGAGGTTGTCCCTGCTCTTGCCCTGCCTGGCCTACTGGGATTCAGCGTGAGATAGCGGTGATAACAGCTTATCAGCTATGAGGGGCTGTATATAGCTACAGAATTATGATGAAAAGTGGGATGCCCCCAGGTCCCGTGTGTGTGTGTGTGTGTGTGTGTGTGTGTGTGTGTACACAAGTGTGTGCACTTGAGTGCAGTGCTCAAGGAGGCCGGAATATGGCACTAGATCACCTGGAGCTAGACTTACAGCAGTTGACGTGGGTGCTAGGAACCAAACTTGGATCCTCTAGAAGAGAAGTAAGCACACGTAACTAACCACTGAGCCATTTCCCAAGGCCCTTGTATGACACTCTGTGATCTGCCATGGCGGTGTGAATGAGAATGTCCCCTGTAGGCTCTGTATTTGAACACTTTGTCCCTAGTTGGTAGTGTGCTGTTTGGGGGAAATTCAGGAGGTGAATTGAAGGAAGGTAATTACTGAAGGAAGTAAGCCATTGGAGGTGGGCTTTGAGTAGTTCATTTTCTCTCTCTCTCTCTCTCTCTCTCTCTCTCTCTCTCTCTCTCTCTCTCTCTCTCTTTCTCTCTCTCTCTCTCCCCCCCCTTTTTTTTGAGACAGAGTTTCACTGTGTAGCCCTGGCTGCCCTGGAACTTGCTCTGTAGAGCAGGCTGGCCTCAAACCCAGAGATCTGCCTGCCTCTGCCTACCAAATGCTGGGATTAAAGGTGTGCACCACCCCCACCCAGCTAGGGCTTCCAGTTGACGCCCTGCTTCATGCTTAAGGTCATGCTTATGCTAAAGGTCATAAACCCTCAGCTCCCGCCGCTGCTGCTGCTGCCGCCATGCATCCCTGCCATGATGAACTCTGTAACCATCATGAATCCTCTGTAACCAAATAAACTCTTCTATATAAGTTGCCTTGGTAGTGCTTTCTCATAGTTAGTCAAAAGAAGTAACTATGTCACTAATATACCTAGGAAGGCATGGGATATTCCTTATGACATCATCTAGACAGAAAACAATTGGCTAACAAGAGTGGAACAATTTAATATGTGATGTCAATTCATCACGCTCACCATTTGGCTAGACCATCAATGCACAAAGATCATCTGAAGGCAAGCAAGGCTGAAGTTGGGGTGCTTGAAGAGAACTCCTTTGCCAAGTTTCCTGACCAATCAGGTGCACCTCCCCCGGATTATGGAAGCAAGGGCCTCCCCACAAAAGCCCCCATAACTTGTCTATCAACTCGATAAGAAGGAAGTTTTTCCATGGAGAACTTGAAACCACCATTCTCCATTTCAGGGAATCAGCCCACTTGAGAACAAATTTCCTCACTGGAAGTCCCTTGGTAGCTCTCGCCTACCACCCACCACTACCTGCTAGTGTGCAAGAGTGACAGGAAGAGGGACCTGGCATGACCTTCTGCCACCTAACAGTGCTGTGGAGTGAGGACTAGTTTAGAAACAGTGGGAACAGTGGAGTGTGGTGATGACCAGGAAGACACACATTCCTTTCACCTCCAATTGAGAAGACTAATGCTTAGATTAGACATGTGTACAACACACACACACACACACACACACACACACACACACACACACACACACACACACACACACTTTCTTCTTTTGTTCCAAAAAGCTGCTGTTATGCATGTTTCATAGCTTGTTTATTTTCATGTGATGGCAAGTTGTATCTTTACATCTTGCTATGTACAGACATGCCATGTATATGTGCATACATGTATAAGAATATATATGATACATGTATAAACATATAAGAAATAAATTATATACATTTATATGTGTTTGTGTATATAATGTGAATGCATATGCATACATGTTCGTGTGTGTGTATGTGTGTGTGTGTGTGTGTGTGTGTGTGTGTGTGTGTGTGTGCATGTGCATTGAGGACAAACCTCACTCACCAGCTGAGTGACACTGGATGAGCCATTAACCTCTCTGAGGTTCTGACTCTTGGTGTAGAAAGTAAAGGGGTCTATGGGTCTTGCAGAGGCTTGTGGCTTAAATCCAGCTGGGTCCAAAGTCATGTGAACTGAGTTGTTAGAGTGGCAGCTGTCTTGTGCCACAGGAACACAAGGGAAGTGGGACCCCAGGTCCAGCCTCTGGGAAACAGGGGGTGGGGGGAGACAGACAGAGAGTGACAGACAAAGAGAGACAGAGAGGTGTATACAGCTGGACAGTGGTGATTGCTAAATGTAAGATCCTAGCACCTAAACAGGGTTTGGGGAACCAGGGAGAATCAATACCCCAAAGAGAGGTGTCTCTTATTTGATACCTGGAAGTTCCTCTCCTGGGCCCAGCTTTCTCATCTGCACATTAGTTCCAGACATCTCTGACATTGCTGAGAGGGAAGAAATCACGAGGCCTGACACAGCAAGAAGTTGGCACCAGAGACAAAAAAAAAAAAAAAAAAAAAAAAAAAGCTCTGGGCTCTGGAGAGTAGCTGCAGTTCACAGTGGGCTTAAAACACCCAGAAGGAAACTCCTGTCTCTTAGAATGCATGGAATTTGCTAGAAACAAAGTGTATCTGGGATGTGGGAGGAACACAGTGGTTCTGCCCAGGGAGTGTGCTGGGAGCTTACTGCAATAACACAGGAAACCTGAGACTGTGCCAAACAGGATTTGGGGAAGGAAGGGGTGGAGAGAAGCGTGGAGGGTTCTCCTCCAGCAAGCCAGCTGTGCCAGAGTCCCCTTCCAGCCCGGAGCCAGGGTCTTGTCACACTCAGTCACGTTTAATCAATTAGATAAGTGGGGGTGGAGGGGGGCGGGGGGCGGGGCGTGTCTTGGCTTCCAGGAGCTCAGTCTCCTGAGAGACAGCGGACATGCGGACATGCGCAGACAAGTGAGGGCAAAGTTGGCGCATTAAGGAGGAGATAGAGCCTCCAAAACAGAGTGTGCGTGAGTGGGGACAGGTCAGCTAGACAACAAGGATTGACCTTGAGCTTGTGCAAGCTCCCTGCAAACCCAGGCTCTGACCTGAGTCACTGTGAATCTGTGGCCAAGGATTTTAGATTTTTCTGAACATGTTTTCTCAGCTGAGGGGTGACTCTACCGGTGCCACACAATTGCCTCGACGACTAAAGAAAATGAAATCAATTGCCTCGACGACTAAAGAAAATAAAATCTGTATCCTCCCAGGAAGATGACTGTTGGCTAGTTGTATGTCAGCTTGACACAGCTAGAGTCATTTTGAAAGAGAGAATCACAGTTGAGAAGATGCCTCCATCAGACTGACCCATGGTGCATTTTCTTGATGGATGCTTGATCAATGTTGGGAGAACATAGCCCACTGTAGGTGGTGCCATCCCTGGGCTGATGGTCCTGGGTTCTATAAGAAAGCAGGCTGAGCAAGCCATGAAGAGCAAACCAGTAAGCAGCATTCCTCTATGGCCTCTGCATCCGCGCCTGCCTCCAGGTTCCCGACCTGTTTGAGTTCCTGTCCTGACAGCCTTGGATGGTGGACTGTGATATGGAAATGTAATAGAAATAAATCCTTTCTTCCCCAAGTTTCTTTTGGTAATGGTGTTTCATCACAGCAATAGAAACCCCAACTAAGACAATGACCATGGATCTGCAATACCTACTTGAGTAATGCTTATATAACATTAAGGATTACAGACAACTTTTCAATAGGTCAAACTTTAGATGTGACTCTTTTTTTCCTTTTGAAGAATAATTATATTGGGGTTGGGGAGAGCCTAAGGGGAAGGGAGGGAGGGGAAACTATAGTCAGGGTATAATATATGAGAGAATAAAATTATATTTTAGTTATATATGTATGTATACATGTATGTATGTATTATTGTATCTGTGTGTATGTATGTGTCTGTGCATATTGATGTTTATAGAGGCCAGAAGAAGGTACTGGATCCCCTGGAGCTGGGGTTACAGATGATTGTGAGCCACCTGACATGGAATCAGGGATATGAGAGCAGCAAGCAGTCTCAGCCACTGAACCTCTCCCTGGCCCCTCCTTTCTTTCTTTCATTATAATTTTTTTGACCCAACTGCCCTTGAACTCACTATGTACCTAAGGATGACCTTGAACTGTTTCCCTTTTCCTCCTCAAATGTCAAGATTAGGCATAGTGTGCTCTGCTCTGCTCACTTCTTAATTTTATTATCAAAGCTAAGACATGATGCCCACCTACACCTGCAGGGTCAGGGTCATGGGTAGCTCTGACTCTGGCTTCTGCATCTTTGGTCCCTGTAACATCTAGGTCTTCAGGAAAGCAACGCACATAGCCATGGCCTCCCGTGACGACAGCGCCTCTTCTGGCTCTCTCCGGAAAGGCTGCCTGAAGCTGTTTCACAGTTAACTTTGACTTTTTAGAAGTAGGAGCCCACAATAAAATAACAAAACTATACACAAGTTCATGAACCGGGAATGAGGTGGTTCGTTGTCACTATCAAGTCTCCTGGGCCACCTGTCACTATGTGCTGAGCTTTTATTTTTAATATTGATTTTATTTTGTGTGTGTGGGTACGTGTGTATATGTATGTGTATAGTTTTTATGCGGGTTCTAGGGATTTGTATTCAGGTACTCATGCGCACACAGTAAGAGTTGCTACCCAGAGAGCCATCTCCTCCATCCCAGAGGGCCAGCCATTATTTATTTATTTATTTATTTATTTATTTATTTATTTATTTATTTATTTATTTAAGGTCTCGTGTAGTTCAAGCCGGCCTCCAACTCCATATGCAGCCAAGGATGGCCTTTGATATCTGATCCTGATACTCCTACGTCCCAAGTGCTGGCATTACAGGTGTGGGCCACCATGCTGGGCCTTGTGCTGTTCTTTATAGGAAAAGCAGCACAGGCGTCCTGTTGACGTCAGAGTCAAAATGTACTGGTAGCTACTGAGCCATCTGTCTATAGCAATTTCCTGTGGGCTTGCCAGCTACTCTGTCCAGTCGTAATGGAAATGCCAGTCTGCACTCACCCTTTTCGGGATGCAGAGATGACTTACCAATAGCCAGCTCCATAGTGCAGGCCATTCTCCCTGTGTCCCCAACAGGGCAATGCTGCCTGGCACAGAATGGGCACCCAGGCTGTATTTCCTTCCTTTCCTACCCCCCTCTTCCCTCCCTCTCTTTCTCCCTTCTTCCTTTTCTTCCTCCCTTTCTTCCTTGTAATAGGAATTGAGCCCAGGGGCTTGAGTCTGCCAGGCAAGCACTCTACCACTGAGATCCCCAGGAGGGGTGTTATCTTTGGGTTGCAGAGAGCAGATGCTGGTGGTGGAGCTTAAAGAGAAAATAAAAGAAAGATGCTGAGCTTGGCCCACCAGGGAGAGGGACCTCCCTCCTGCCACCTTTCTTCTCCTGGGAATCCACTCTCCTTTTCTTGAACACTGTGTCTGTCTGTCTATTGTGTGATGCTCTATCATCTTCCTCTGAGTAGGGCCACCCAGGGAAGGGCCGGGAGCTTGAGCCTCATAAAGAAAGCTATACTGCCCTTCCCTGCGCCTGCCAGCCAGCCAACCAGCTGCCCTCCCTTGCTGCTGCAGAAGCTATAAAAAGCACAGCACTTCAACAATAGGTGACATCACCCAGCAGGCTGGCGGAAAGAACTGGATTCTGCCAGATGCCAGGCAGAGTTATGGTCCCTTTCCTCCCCCCAGGATGAGGCCTCTAGGGAAAGAGCTTGGGCAGGCTCCCTGGATCCTGCAGGGATGTAGGGGATAGACTACAAAAGACTCTCTTGCCTTGGAGGAAGGGAATTGATCCCAAGGGACATAGCATCTTGACAGTGCTAAAGACTTCCCTGGGGCGAGATGGGGAGGAGCTGCTGGTGAAAGACCCCACCATAAGGCTTAGCAAGCTAGCTGCAGTAACGCCATTTTGCAAGGCATGAAAAAGTACCAGAGCTGAGTTCTCAAAAGTTACAAGGAAGTTCAGTTAAAGATTAACAGTTAAAAATCAAGGCTGAATAATACTAGGACAAGGGCCAAGAACCGATGGTACCCACCTGGGCCCCGGCTCAAGGCCAAGAACCGATGGTACCCACCTGGGCCCCGGCTCAGGGCCAAGAACAGATGGTACCCAGATAAGGCGGAACCAGCAACAGTTTCTGAAAAAGTCCCACCTCAGTTTCAGGTTCCCCAAATGACCAGGAAATACCCCAAGCCTTGATTTGAACTAACCACTCAGCTCGCTTCTCGCTTCTGTACCCGCGCTTTTTGCTCCCCAGCCCTATAAAAAGGGTAAAAACCCCACACTCGGCGCGCCAGTCCTCCGATAGACTGAGTCGCCCGGGTACCCGTGTTCCCAATAAAGCCTCTTGCTGATTACATCCGAATCGTGGTCTCGCTGATCCTTGGGAGGGTCTCCTCAGATTGATTGACTACCCACCTCGGGGGTCTTTCATTTGGAGGTCCCACCGAGATTAGGAGACCCCTGCCCAGGGACCACCGACCCCCGCCGGGAGGTAAGCTGGCCAGCGGTCGTTTCGTGTCTGTCTCTGTCTCCGTGCGTGTTTGTGCCGGCATCTAATGTTTGCGCCTGCGTCTGTACTAGTTGGCTAACTAGATCTGTATCTGGCGGTTCCGCGGAAGAACTGACGAGTTCGTATTCCCGGCCGCAGCCCTGGGAGACGTCCCAGCGGCCTCGGGGGCCCGTTTTGTGGCCCATTCTGTATCAGTTAACCTACCCGAGTCGGACTTTTTGGAGCTCCTCCACTGTACGTGGCTTTGTCGGGGGACGAGAGGCAGAGACACTTCCCTCCCCCGTCTGAATTTTTGCTTTCGGTTTTACGCCGAAACCGCGCCGCGCGTCTGATTTGTTTGTTGTTCTTTTGTTCTTCGTTAGTTTTCTCCTGTCTTTAAGTGTTTTTGAGATCATGGGACAGACCGTAACTACCCCTCTGAGTCTAACCTTGCAGCACTGGGGAGATGTCCAGCGCATTGCATCCAATCAGTCTGTGGATGTCAGGAAGAGGCGCTGGGTTACCTTCTGTTCCGCCGAATGGCCAACTTTCAATGTGGGATGGCCTCAGGATGGTACTTTTAATTTAGGTATTATCTCTCAGGTCAAGTCTAGAGTGTTTTGTCCTGGTCCCCACGGACACCCGGATCAGGTCCCATATATCGTCACCTGGGAGGCACTTGCCTATGACCCCCCTCCGTGGGTCAAACCGTTTGTCTCTCCAAAACCCCCTCCTTTACCGACAGCTCCCGTCCTCCCGCCCGGTCCTTCTGCGCAACCTCCGTCCCGATCTGCCCTTTACCCTGCCCTTACCCCCTCTATAAAGCCCAAACCTCCTAAGCCCCAGGTTCTCCCTGATAACGGCGGACCTCTCATTGACCTTCTCACAGAGGACCCCCCGCCGTACGGAGCACAACCTTCCTCCTCTGCCAGAGGGAACGATGAAGAAGAGGCGGCCACCACCTCCGAGGTTTCCCCCCCTTCTCCCATGGTGTCTCGACTGCGGGGAAGGAGAGACCCTCCCGCAGCGGACTCCACCTCCTCCCAGGCATTCCCACTCCGCATGGGGGGAGATGGCCAGCTTCAGTACTGGCCGTTTTCCTCCTCTGACTTATATAATTGGAAAAATAATAACCCTTCCTTTTCTGAAGATCCAGGTAAATTGACGGCCTTGATTGAGTCCGTCCTCATCACCCACCAGCCCACCTGGGACGACTGTCAGCAGTTGTTGGGGACCCTGCTGACCGGAGAAGAAAAGCAGCGGGTGCTCCTAGAGGCTAGAAAGGCAGTCCGGGGCAATGATGGACGCCCCACTCAGTTGCCTAATGAAGTCAATGCTGCTTTTCCCCTTGAACGCCCCGATTGGGATTACACCACTACAGAAGGTAGGAACCACCTAGTCCTCTATCGCCAGTTGCTCTTAGCGGGTCTCCAAAACGCGGGCAGGAGCCCCACCAATTTGGCCAAGGTAAAAGGGATAACCCAGGGACCTAATGAGTCTCCCTCAGCCTTTTTAGAGAGACTCAAGGAGGCCTATCGCAGGTACACTCCTTATGACCCTGAGGACCCAGGGCAAGAAACCAATGTGTCTATGTCATTCATCTGGCAGTCTGCCCCGGATATCGGGCGAAAGTTAGAGCGGTTAGAAGATTTAAAGAGCAAGACCTTAGGAGACTTAGTGAGGGAAGCTGAAAGGATCTTTAATAAGCGAGAAACCCCGGAAGAAAGAGAGGAACGTATCAGGAGAGAAACAGAGGAAAAAGAAGAACGCCGTAGGGCAGAGGATGAGCAGAGAGAGAAAGAAAGGGACCGCAGAAGACATAGAGAGATGAGCAAGCTCTTGGCCACTGTAGTTATTGGTCAGAGACAGGATAGACAGGGGGGAGAGCGAAGGAGGCCCCAACTTGATAAGGACCAATGCGCCTACTGCAAAGAAAAGGGACACTGGGCTAAGGACTGCCCAAAGAAGCCACGAGGGCCCCGAGGACCGAGGCCCCAGACCTCCCTCCTGACCTTAGGTGACTAGGGAGGTCAGGGTCAGGAGCCCCCCCTGAACCCAGGATAACCCTCAAAGTCGGGGGGCAACCCGTCACCTTCCTGGTAGATACTGGGGCCCAACACTCCGTGCTGACCCAAAATCCTGGACCCCTAAGTGACAAGTCTGCCTGGGTCCAAGGGGCTACTGGAGGAAAGCGGTATCGCTGGACCACGGATCGCAAAGTACATCTAGCTACCGGTAAGGTCACCCACTCTTTCCTCCATGTACCAGACTGCCCCTATCCTCTGCTAGGAAGAGACTTGCTGACTAAACTAAAAGCCCAGATCCACTTCGAGGGATCAGGAGCTCAGGTTGTGGGACCAATGGGACAGCCCCTGCAAGTGCTGACCCTAAACATAGAAGATGAGTATCGGCTACATGAGACCTCAAAAGAGCCGGATGTTTCTCTAGGGTCCACATGGCTTTCTGATTTTCCCCAGGCCTGGGCAGAAACCGGGGGCATGGGACTGGCAGTTCGCCAAGCGCCTCTGATTATACCTCTAAAGGCAACCTCTACCCCCGTGTCCATAAAACAATACCCCATGTCACAGGAAGCCAGACTGGGGATCAAGCCCCACATACAGAGGCTGTTGGACCAGGGAATACTGGTACCCTGCCAGTCCCCCTGGAACACGCCCCTGCTACCCGTTAAGAAACCAGGGACTAATGATTACAGGCCTGTCCAGGATCTGAGAGAAGTCAACAAGCGGGTGGAAGACATCCACCCCACCGTGCCCAACCCTTACAACCTCTTGAGCGGGCTCCCACCGTCCCACCAGTGGTACACTGTGCTTGATTTAAAGGATGCCTTTTTCTGCCTGAGACTCCACCCCACCAGTCAGCCTCTCTTCGCCTTTGAGTGGAGAGATCCAGGGATGGGAATCTCAGGACAATTGACCTGGACCAGACTCCCACAGGGTTTCAAAAACAGTCCCACCCTGTTTGATGAGGCACTACACAGAGACCTAGCAGACTTCCGGATCCAGCACCCAGACTTGATCCTGCTACAGTACGTGGATGACATACTACTGGCCGCCACTTCTGAGCTCGACTGCCAACAAGGTACTCGGGCCCTGTTACAAACCCTAGGAAACCTCGGGTATCGGGCCTCGGCCAAGAAAGCCCAACTTTGCCAGAAACAGGTCAAGTATCTGGGGTATCTTCTAAAAGAGGGTCAGAGATGGCTGACTGAGGCCAGAAAAGAGACTGTGATGGGGCAGCCTACTCCGAAGACCCCTCGACAACTAAGGGAGTTCCTAGGGACGGCAGGCTTCTGTCGCCTCTGGATCCCTGGGTTTGCGGAAATGGCAGCCCCCTTGTATCCTCTTACCAAAACGGGGACTCTGTTTAATTGGGGCCCAGACCAGCAAAAGGCCTATCAAGAAATCAAACAGGCCCTTCTAACTGCCCCCGCCCTGGGATTGCCAGATTTGACTAAGCCCTTTGAACTCTTTGTCGACGAGAAGCAGGGCTACGCCAAAGGCGTCCTAACGCAAAAACTGGGACCTTGGCGTCGGCCTGTGGCCTACCTGTCCAAAAAGCTAGACCCAGTGGCAGCTGGGTGGCCCCCTTGCCTACGGATGGTAGCAGCCATTGCCGTTCTGACAAAAGATGCAGGCAAGCTAACTATGGGACAGCCGCTAGTCATCCTGGCCCCCCATGCAGTAGAGGCACTGGTCAAGCAACCCCCTGACCGCTGGCTATCCAACGCCCGCATGACCCACTACCAGGCAATGCTCCTAGACACTGACCGAGTTCAGTTCGGACCAGTGGTGGCCCTCAATCCTGCCACCTTGCTCCCTCTACCGGAAAAAGGAGCCCCCCATGATTGCCTCGAGATCTTGGCTGAAACGCATGGAACCAGACCGGATCTCACCGACCAGCCCATCCCAGACGCCGACCACACCTGGTATACCGATGGGAGCAGCTTTTTGCAAGAAGGACAGCGAAAGGCTGGGGCAGCAGTGACGACTGAAACCGAGGTAATCTGGGCGAGGGCCCTGCCAGCTGGAACGTCAGCCCAGCGAGCCGAACTGATCGCACTCACCCAAGCCCTGAAAATGGCAGAAGGTAAGAAGCTAAATGTTTACACTGATAGCCGCTATGCCTTCGCTACGGCCCATGTTCATGGGGAAATATATAGGAGACGGGGGTTGCTGACCTCAGAAGGCAAGGAAATCAAGAACAAAAGCGAGATCCTAGCCTTGCTGAAAGCCCTCTTTTTGCCAAAGAGGCTCAGTATTATCCATTGCCCGGGACACCAAAAAGGGAACAGTGCTGAAGCCAGGGGCAACCGAATGGCGGATCAAGCAGCCAGGGAGGCAGCCATGAGAGAGATCACAGAAACTTCCACGCTCTTAATAGAGGATTCGTCCCCGTATACTCCCAGTTACTTCCACTACACAGAGACTGACAGAAAAGACCTTCTGAGACTGGGAGCCGTATACGATGAGGACAAAAGGTATTGGGTCCTGCAGGGAAAACCTGTAATGCCTGACCAATTCACCTTTGAGCTCTTAGACTCCCTACACCGGCTCACCCACCTCAGCTATCAGAAGATGAAGGCACTCCTTGACCGGGAAGAGAGCCCCTACTACATGTTAAATCGGGGTAGAACTCTCCAGCACGTAACAGAATCCTGTACAGCTTGTGCTCAAGTAAATGCTAGTAAAGCCAAAATCGGAGCAAGGGTGCGAGCGCGGGGACACCGACCCGGCACCCATTGGGAAATCGATTTTACCGAAGTTAAGCCAGGGCTGTATGGACATAAGTACCTCCTGGTGTTTGTGGACACATTCTCTGGCTGGGTAGAAGCATTTCCAACCAAGCGTGAAACTGCCAGGGTTGTGACCAAGAAGCTGCTTGAAGAAATTTTTCCAAGATTCGGGATGCCCCAGGTATTGGGGACAGATAATGGGCCTGCCTTCATCTCCCAGGTAAGTCAGTCGGTGGCCAAGTTGCTGGGGATTGATTGGAAACTGCATTGTGCTTACAGACCCCAGAGTTCAGGTCAGGTAGAAAGAATGAACAGGACAATCAAGGAGACTTTAACCAAATTAACGCTTGCAGCTGGCACTAGAGACTGGGTACTCCTACTCCCCCTGGCCCTCTACCGAGCCCGGAATACTCCGGGCCCCCATGGACTTACTCCGTATGAAATTCTGTATGGGGCACCCCCGCCCCTTGTCAATTTTCATGATCCTGAAATGTCAAAGTTAACTAATAGTCCCTCTCTCCAAGCTCACTTACAGGCCCTCCAAGCAGTACAACGAGAGGTCTGGAAGCCACTGGCCGCTGCTTATCAGGACCAGCTGGATCAGCCAGTGATACCACACCCCTTCCGCGTCGGTGACGCCGTGTGGGTACGCCGGCACCAGACTAAGAACTTAGAACCCCGCTGGAAAGGACCCTACACCGTCCTGCTGACCACCCCCACCGCTCTCAAAGTAGACGGCATCTCTGCGTGGATACACGCCGCTCACGTAAAGGCGGCGACAACTCCTCCGGCCGGAACAGCATGGAAGGTCCAGCGTTCTCAAAATCCCTTAAAGATAAGATTAACCCGTGGGGCCCCCTGATAGTTATGGGGATCTTAGTGAGGGCAGGAGCCTCGGTACAACGTGACAGCCCTCACCAGGTCTTCAATGTTACTTGGAGAGTTACCAACCTAATGACAGGACAAACAGCTAACGCCACCTCCCTCCTGGGGACGATGACAGACACCTTCCCTAAACTATATTTTGACCTGTGTGATTTAGTAGGAGACTACTGGGATGACCCAGATGGAGATGGTTGCCGCTCTCCCGGGGGAAGAAAAAGGACAAGACTGTATGACTTCTATGTTTGCCCCGGTCATACTGTACCAATAGGGTGTGGAGGGCCGGGAGAGGGCTACTGTGGCAAATGGGGATGTGAGACCACTGGACAGGCATACTGGAAGCCATCATCATCATGGGACCTAATTTCCCTTAAGCGAGGAAACACTCCTAAGGATCAGGGCCCCTGTTATGATTCCTCGGTCTCCAGTGGCGTCCAGGGTGCCACACCGGGGGGTCGATGCAACCCCCTAGTCTTAGAATTCACTGACGCGGGTAAAAAGGCCAGCTGGGATGCCCCCAAAGTTTGGGGACTAAGACTCTACCGATCCACAGGGGCCGACCCGGTGACCCGGTTCTCTTTGACCCGCCGGGTCCTCAATGTAGGACCCCGCGTCCCCATTGGGCCTAATCCCGTGATCACTGACCAGCTACCCCCATCCCAACCCGTGCAGATCATGCTCCCCAGGCCTCCTCATCCTCCTCCTTCAGGCACGGTCTCTATGGTACCTGGGGCTCCCCCGCCTTCTCAACAGCCTGGGACGGGA
This sequence comes from Mus musculus, assembly GCF_000001635.26. Lineage (NCBI taxonomy): Eukaryota > Metazoa > Chordata > Mammalia > Rodentia > Muridae > Mus > Mus musculus. The sequence goes on from NC_000075.6 coordinate 62,446,206, forward strand.
GACAGGCTGCTAAATCTGGTAGACGGAGCCTACCAAGCACTCAACCTCACCAGTCCTGACAAAACCCAAGAGTGCTGGTTGTGTCTGGTATCGGGACCCCCCTACTACGAAGGGGTTGCCGTCCTAGGTACCTACTCCAACCATACCTCTGCCCCAGCTAACTGCTCCGTGGCCTCCCAACACAAGCTGACCCTGTCCGAAGTGACCGGACAGGGACTCTGCGTAGGAGCAGTTCCCAAAACCCATCAGGCCCTGTGTAATACCACCCAGAAGACGAGCGACGGGTCCTACTATCTGGCTGCTCCCGCCGGGACCATCTGGGCTTGCAACACCGGGCTCACTCCCTGCCTATCTACTACTGTACTCAACCTCACCACCGATTACTGTGTCCTGGTTGAGCTCTGGCCAAAGGTGACCTACCACTCCCCTGGTTATGTTTATGGCCAGTTTGAGAGAAAAACCAAATATAAAAGAGAGCCGGTGTCATTAACTCTGGCCCTGCTGTTGGGAGGACTTACTATGGGCGGCATAGCTGCAGGAGTAGGAACAGGGACTACAGCCCTAGTGGCCACCAAACAATTCGAGCAGCTCCAGGCAGCCATACATACAGACCTTGGGGCCTTAGAAAAATCAGTCAGTGCCCTAGAAAAGTCTCTGACCTCGTTGTCTGAGGTGGTCCTACAGAACCGGAGAGGATTAGATCTGCTGTTCCTAAAAGAAGGAGGATTATGTGCTGCCCTAAAAGAAGAATGCTGTTTCTACGCGGACCACACTGGCGTAGTGAGAGATAGCATGGCAAAGCTAAGAGAAAGGTTAAACCAGAGACAAAAATTGTTCGAATCAGGACAAGGGTGGTTTGAGGGACTGTTTAACAGGTCCCCATGGTTCACGACCTTGATATCCACCATTATGGGCCCCTTGATAATACTTTTATTAATCCTACTCCTCGGACCCTGTATTCTCAACCGCTTGGTCCAGTTTGTAAAAGACAGAATTTCGGTGGTGCAGGCCCTGGTTCTGACCCAACAGTATCACCAACTCAAATCAATAGATCCAGAAGAAGTGGAATCACGTGAATAAAAGATTTTATTCAGTTTCCAGAAAGAGGGGGGAATGAAAGACCCCACCATAAGGCTTAGCAAGCTAGCTGCAGTAACGCCATTTTGCAAGGCATGAAAAAGTACCAGAGCTGAGTTCTCAAAAGTTACAAGGAAGTTCAGTTAAAGATTAACAGTTAAAAATCAAGGCTGAATAATACTAGGACAAGGGCCAAGAACCGATGGTACCCACCTGGGCCCCGGCTCAAGGCCAAGAACCGATGGTACCCACCTGGGCCCCGGCTCAAGGCCAAGAACCGATGGTACCCACCTGGGCCCCGGCTCAGGGCCAAGAACAGATGGTACCCAGATAAGGCGGAACCAGCAACAGTTTCTGAAAAAGTCCCACCTCAGTTTCAGGTTCCCCAAATGACCAGGAAATACCCCAAGCCTTGATTTGAACTAACCACTCAGCTCGCTTCTCGCTTCTGTACCCGCGCTTTTTGCTCCCCAGCCCTATAAAAAGGGTAAAAACCCCACACTCGGCGCGCCAGTCCTCCGATAGACTGAGTCGCCCGGGTACCCGTGTTCCCAATAAAGCCTCTTGCTGATTACATCCGAATCGTGGTCTCGCTGATCCTTGGGAGGGTCTCCTCAGATTGATTGACTACCCACCTCGGGGGTCTTTCACTGGAGTCTCCCTGTATCCCTTTAGCATCCTCTGAATGTTTGGGGACCAGAGAACAATGGAGGCAGAGAGGGATGAGCACTTCTAGGTAAGTAATGGGAAGTGTCAATGACTCTGGCTTTGGCATCCGTGTGGTGGGTAACCCGAGGCAGGCAGCCATTGGGGGTCAGTGCTTAGAGCGGCTGACTGGGGTGGATCCAGATACCTACAGGGGCTGCGGCCAAAGGCAGCCAGTGATCAGGGAAGCTGCTCAGCAGACTTTTAAACTAGGAAACAAAGCTTAATTTACTTGGGCTGGCACTCTTTGTGGTCAGTGGAAAAACTATGAATTCTTTTAACTCCTTCGCGCCAATGAGAAAGAGAAGGAAAGAGAAAATTCACACGTGTGAGCACATACACACACACACACACACACACACACACACACACACACACACACAATGGATGAAACAAAAGGCAGAGTCTAGCCGGGCAGTGGTGGCGCACGCCTTTAATCCCAGCACTTGGGAGGCAGAGGCAGGCGGATTTCTGATTTTGAGGCCAGCCTGATCTACAAAGTGAGTTCCAGGACAGCCAGGGCTATACCGAGAAACCCTGTCTCGAAAAACAACAAACAAACAAACAAACAAACAAACAAAAAGGCAGAGTCCAGTAACTTCATACACACAAATATACATGCATACATACATATACACATACATACATGCATACAGACCTACATTCAGACATATTCACATTCACACATAGAATGGATAGAGCAGAGCTCCAGCAAACAGACTCCAAATATTCCACACACACAAATACACACAACTGGTGGGTAGAAGGAACAGTTTTCCACCCCCACCCCCCATTCGCACAAACTTTATACAGACATGCATAGTTGACGGAAGGGAGAGACAATGCTTCAGCCACCCCACCCCACCACACCCCACCACACCCCACCACACCCCACCACACCCACCATACCACACCCCACCACACCACACCCCACCACACCCCACCATACCCCACCCCACCACACCCACCATACCCCACCCCACCACACCACACTCCACCACCCCCACCATACCACACCACACACACAACACCACACCACACCATGCCAAACACATTATACCACACACCACACCACAACACACCACACCATACCATGCCATGCTGTGGGGAGCGGGTGTGGCGGCAGTCCTAAAGGCGCCAGGGACTGTAGCTAAGTCATATGACTTGCACCTGACTTCCTCATATAAGACACAAACATCTTGAGTGCTGCGCAGGTGTACCAGGATACAGGTGAATCCAATTTGGTGGAGATTTGCCCCTGCTGCCCTGATTAGCTGAAGCTGCGTGCCTGGTGAGGTGGTGTGGCCTGCTGTGCGTGGATGGGAACTGAGAGTATATAAGAGTGAGAGGCCCGGGTTAGAAGGAGGATTATTATTCGAGAGAGGATTGTTATTATTGGGAGATATAAACAAGGGAGAGATATAAACAGGGGAGATATATAGAGAAAGAAGAAATAGGACTGAATAAACGTGTGCAGAAGGATCCTGCTGTGGCGTCGTTCTTGCTGGCGAGTTGGGGGCGCGCTCGACACCATGCTATACCACACCAAATGACACCACATCATACCTTACCCTACTTTATTCTTTCTTCCATAGCTTACATATCCCAGCAAAATCTTTCAAGCAGTATAAAACTACAATGTGGTTACATTTATTTTCTTCTAGTGAACGGTTATGAAAAACCAATGCGTTTTTCAATACCTTTATAAGCTATAACATTATGTAATACAGGTAAAGAAAGCAAATTATTCTCAAAAAAAACCACATACATTCATAACCAAGCAACTTGTTATAGATGATCAAAATGCAAACAAGGAAGGGAGTTTTCTCAGCCAGTTTCTGTTACTGGCAGGCAGCAATTTGCGGTTTCAAAGAAAGAAGTAATTATTTTATTATTTAAAAGTAATCTTGTAAGAATCTTAAAAGAATCACAAATCTAAACTTTTACATAGGAATCACTCAGACCTATCTTAAATCCTCAAAACACATATCTACTCACCAGCCATTTTTAATAAATTATATCAGGAAGCTGAGGGCAAAAATGGATATAGGAAATCAATTATCATCAGTCCAGCCTCAGTGAGAGTCATATCAGCCAATGCTGTCATTGTTCTTGTTCCTTGATCATAAAAGGTCCCTAGCTCAACTAATAAGAACATGCCTTTCTGAACTTCAAGCTGTTCCCTAAGATTTCTTTTTTTACATCAGAGCCAGTAGTAAAAACATCTCAACCTAGCTTCACTAACAACCTTACTTTTCCAAATGTTTTCTAAGGGTGGAAGACATCGCTGACAATCTACATCTCTGAGTTCTTCTCTAGGGTGGTGACAGAATTACAATCTGCTCCAGCAGCAGTGCCTGAAAGAAGTCAAGCATCAGGACTGCGAATGCCAGAGATACTGCCCAGGGAGGGCCTGGACGCCTCCTTAGAGGTTTCATACAATTCCTAGATGAAGAGGGATATGAGGGCAGCAGGCAGAGCAGAGCCCCATAACAGCATGAAGTCCTCAGGACACGTGGCCCTCGGGCTGTGACACACTGAGGCTCACCCATGTGGCTGTGGTAAGCCGTGGGCTGCACTCCATGAGTTCTAAGGCCATCTGTCTGTCCTCCTGCATGGCCTCCTGCAGGAAAGGACCAAGACCAGCAAAGGCTTCTTGGGGATGATGTTCCTAGCCCTGGTAGGAAACACTGTGTCTGGTATACCTGTGAACCTCCTAGACCGGCCTCTGTATGTATGCTGCACAGTGAGTTGACCCTTCAGGCTGGAATGGGCTGGTGGAGGAAGTTCAGGAGAACTTATGGCAGGAAGGCCAGTCAGAGGCTCCTTAAACACGGGCTGCAGGGCCAGGTGGGGAGGACTCTTCTGCATGTCTGAATGCTCAATGCCCAACTCGGGACACACAGAGAGTGTGCAATGGATCCAGACTGTTAGCCTGCCATGGTTCTGGGCCTCAGTTTTGTCCCCTATAGAAGCAAGGCCTTGGCGAGGCAGCAGGGCAGGAGTCTGGAAAGCTGCTTGCTACAGACTCCTGATGTAACCTCGGGTTCGGGGTCCAGCTCTTCAGGAGCAACTGAGCTTCGCCCTGGGCCTGTGGGCTCCAAGGCTAAAGTCCTAAGTACTGCACAGGTGTGAGCAGAAACCAGCGGGCTAAGGAGGCTCTGAGCCTGGCTTCTAGCAGGCCTGGCAGCTGCTGAAAAGCTTAGGTCCTCCCCTATCTCAGACTTAATCACCTGTCTACATCAGCAGCCTCCATCCAGGTGACCGGAGCCTTATGTCCCCCCAAAAGCTGGCTGAGGCCCCTTCAGACCCCCACCCCCATCCCCTGGATCCCAAAGGATCCTTGGATGGTTTGAGAAGCTCCGGCGGCAGAGTTAAGCTCACCCTGCCTTTCCTCCTTTATCTGTCCCAACCTCCCTCTGCAACCCTCTCTCCTGCTTACTCCCCGGTGACATCACCCACAGCTCCAACCAAGCTGGAGGACTCGCCTTTTCTTAGGCACCCTGCTTACTCCCTCCAGGCCTTGTTCTAGGCCAGGACTCTTCTTGGGTTCACTTTAACCCTTTCTCTTCTGGTTGAAGTGTAACCGTACTGACAGGAATGAAGCTATCCTAAAGAAACTTGTGCCCTCTTTCTGGTTATTAGACTGTTAAGAAAATGGCTCCTAACAAATTGGAATCCCCATAGGAATCTCATGTTGGGAGAAGCAAGAGTCTGAAACCTAGCGCCAGCCGTGAGTGGGTGGGGGTGGGGAGCTTATCTCTTCTATTTTTGGTTGTGAGCCCAGCCTTTAACTAAGGGCTGAGCCATCTCTCCAGCCCCGGGGAGCTTATCTCAAGGAAAGGTTTCATACAGTTTCCACAGCTTGTTTGGTCACCTTGAAGAAGAGACTGGAAGCCAGCATTGATGGGCCAGTGATGGACAGGACCATAGCTCACCAGGAATGCTATCTGAATAAATAATTTACCAAAGAAGTCTCCTTTCTCTGTGTTTCACTATTACCTTGTCTGTTTAATTGTTTAATTGAGGATGGGTGGCCCAGGCTCTCGCCCTAGTGAACAAACTCCCAGTCTTCCAGGACCAGCCCTCCCACGTTCCCTCCTCTGTATCTGGGTCTTCATTAGCTCCTCCCTCTTGTCTGTGCCCACAGCCTTTGTGGAGTCCTGACTCATCTCTATGTGTCTGTGGGCTCTGCCTCCCTGCTGGGGCTGTCTGCAGAGCAGGACTGAAGCAGCAAGCACCTGTGAGGTGCCAGGCACAGCGGTATGCATGGGCTTCTTCATATCCTGGTCACTATGCTGAGGAGGGCCCTGCTATTACTGCCTCTGAGATGAGCAGAGCCAGGGTCCGGAGAGGCGAAGCCATATGCCATTGGGCACCCAGCTAAGCAGCGGCACCGACGTCTCATCTCAAGGCCACCAGATTCCACAGTAGAGACTTTGGACCCCAGCATCCCATCAGGCTGTCCACCAGTGGGTACCGATCATGTGACTCCTGTAGCAGGGCTGAGCCTTGAGTTTGTCTGACCACACACCATGCATGTCTTGTGCATTGGCTACATCCAGGAGTAGGGAGCAACAGCAGATGGAGGAAGAGGCTGAGCTAACACAGGCCGGTCCTCCTGATTGTCTTTCCCTTTCCCAGCTGGGTCTTACGCTGTCCCTTCGTGCGCTGCCTGCCTCCCAGGGGGAGAGTGCATGTGGAGTCCTGAGGCCAGAGTGCATACAAGAGCCCAGAATCTCAAGACTGTCTGCTCACTGCTGGCTGGTGAGTCACTCAGCCCTTCCAGTAGGCTGGGACAGAGACAGATGCAGTCCTTGTCCTCCTGGGCTCCCTAGGTGGGGAGCAGCCTTGCCTGCCCTGAGCTTGCTGAGCCCTGAGCCTTTCTCCAGTTGACCATCATGTTTACCAGGCACCAGGAGCTCCATCTGCCTCCTTCCCAGCCTGGGGAGCAGCCAGTGATTCCTTGGGCTCTGTGGCCTTTCCTGGATCCACCTCCTGTCCACACATCTGCAGCTCTAGTCTTCCTGTGACCTGGCCCCTGATAGCTGTCCTGTGGTCACTTGGGTCCTGAAGCTGCTGAAGAAAGTAACAAAGCCAATAGAGTTCCTTCCCCACTTCCATTCACTGTCCCCACAGACATTTTCTGCCCTCAGGAATCTTTCTAGCCAGCCAAGCCCTGTCTGCTTTTCCAGTGCACCCTCCATCTCTTTGTTATGTAAGTTCTGAGCCTGCGATCTGATCTCACTCTCCACTTGGGAATTCATGGAGATGTTACTGTCTGTTTCTCCTTTTCCATCGTAATTATTCATTATCTATCTATCTATCTATCTATCTATCTATCTATCTATCTATCATCTATCATCTATCTAATCATCCAACTTTATATCCAGCCATTCAACCATCTCTCTATCAGTCATGCATCCAGACATCTAACCATCCATCCATGTGTGTATTCTTCGGTCTGTGCACATATCTAACTCGAGTTTTTCATTCAGTTCACAGCAAGAGGGTTTGTTTGTTTGTTTGTTTGTTTGTTTTAGATATGAGGTCTTGTGTTAGATGCCAGGGACTCAGAGCCAAATGGGCCATGCTCTCTTCCTTCTGGAGTTCAAGGTCCAGCTGGGGAACACAGGGAGACAGCTCTGAAGTTGTTTCCAGTTCTAGTATCCTGGGCTCATAACCTGTCCTCCGACTACGCCAGTGAGCACTAGGTAACCAGTGGCCTGGCTGGAGAGCAGAGGCTCCTTCACTTGGGAATAGAGGGAGCTCTTGTATCAGCTTGGCTGAGTCCTACTCTGTTCCATTGCCCCTCTGAGGCAGCTACACTGAGGAAGGATAGACAGGAAGCTGCACTGATGTCTGTGTCCCTGGATTTTCCAGTCGTTTTCTACCTTCATCTCTGGGGATTGAACTCGGGTCCTCATGCTTGCTCAGCAAGCCCTTAACCAAGTTGAGCAGTATCTCCAGTTTCTGCTCTTCCCTCCCATCTCCAGCTCCCTCTTCTCTCCACCCATCCGCTCTCGCCTCTGCTCTCTCTCCTATTTACTTCATCTTCCCACGAGGGGTAGAACGTGGAAAGTTGGGATTCAATATCCCCAAAGTGACCCTTGTCACCACAGTCCTTGAAGCCGCAGCTCCCAGATGATAAATGATGGGACATTTACCATGTGAGCCTGAAATGCTCAGGAGCCCTCCTCCCCTTGCTTCCTCTCCTTCCTCCTTTCTCCTCCCCATCTTCCTTTCCTTCACCATAGAGCACAGGCAGAGGCTGAATCACACACCTAAGTTTTTGGTTCTAATTCTCACCTACAAAGCAACACTTCCAAACTTGGAAGCACGGGGTGTGTCCAGCAGAGATCCTCTCCCTCAGTCCCTTCCCGACCCTTGTCTTGTCCTCTCTATTTTGGGACTGGTTGGAGAGGGAGGGAGGGGGCAAGGCTGAGAGGAGAAAGAGGTAGTGTGTATAGAGGCTCTCTAGGGGAAGCAGGGAGGTACATGCTCAGGGTTATGCCTGGGAAGCACCCATTGCTCAGCTCACCGAAGTGTCCTCGGAGCAAGAGGCGATGATGTTGTCAATGAAGGGGTTCCATTTGATGTCCAGCACGTTGCCCTGATGACCGCATACCTTGGGGTAGTTTGGCTCGATTCTGCCTGTCTGTAGGGAGAGACAAATCATTAGGTTGCTGTCCCCATTCAGAGTGGCTCAGAAAGGAAAGATCTTTGCTTGGACTCATCTGCTGGGGTGGGCTCCTCAGGCCCTTTACTTCCTTTCTGTGTCCTGATGGAAAGCCCTAGGCTGTTCTGACATCTGTGACTCAGGAAGCTGGTGGTTTTTCTCAGGAGGCTGGAGCCACAGCCTTAAACATTCTTAGGCTCTGATAAAGGTGTCAAGGCTATCACCCAAAACAGGAGAGCGGGGTTAGGAAGCCATGCTTCCACCATTCCTGAGCCTAAGTTCCTTAAACCCTCACTCACATAGGCTCCACCAAGCTCTCTTACTGGTGGGAGGGGGTGCTTTCAGGTCAGCTACAGTTCTCAGTAAGTCAATGTATTCAATGCTTGAACCCTGTCACTTGCAATGTTTCTTTCCTTAGAATCGCAGGTGACTGGGGATACCTTGAAGGTGCTCTAGGGTGAGAATTATAATATTGGGGTGGGGTGCTCTCTTGTGGTAATTATGAAATATTTTTGATTGTGTGCATGGTGTCTGTGTGTTTAGGTTGGAGGTCAGAGTTCAACCTCTGGACTTCCTTAGAGGCCATCCATCTTATTTTTAGACACAGGCTCTCTCACTGACATGGGACTTACCAGCTGATCCAGATTGGCAGGCCACCAGCTCCAGGGACCCTGTGATAGCTATTTCCTGGATTACTGTGGTGTAAGAATGTGCTACTGTGGTCTCTGTGGGTTCTGGGGATTAAACTCAGGCTCTCCTGCTTGTACAGGAAACGGTTTTTACAGCGGTGAATGAATCATCTAATGTCATCTTTTGCTCTAGCTTATTTTTATTTTTATAGGTATGGCTGTGTTCCACGTGTGTGCCCTCAGCAGCCAGAAGAGTGTTTCAGATCCTCTGGAATGGGGTTAGAGACCATTGTGAACCACCGTATAGGTCCTGGGAATTGAACCTGGGTTCTTTGAAGAGCAGCCAGTGCTTTACTGGGGCAAGCTCTCAACTCTTAAGTCAACCTGTGGACCCAGCTGACCTAGAAGTCCTGGAGCTCTTTCTAATAGCCACCCAAGGGCTGGGGTTGCAGGTGTGCACCGCCACATCCAGTTTACTTGGTACTAGATGGGGGTAGGACCCAGTGCTTTGTGTGATCCAGGCAGACACTCTATCAGCCAACCTATGTCCCCAGCCCTAGACTGTGATTTTTAAGCTGAGCCAAATATGATCCCAGGATCTCCTGAAGCTAGGCGTTATCATTAGTGCTCATAACAAACCGAATTCGACATGATGAAATGAAGGCCCAGAAAGGCTAATTAATGGCCCCCAAACCAAACAGCTGAATGTGAGGCTGAGAATTTTAGTGTGATTCTTCCAAGCAAGCCCTTTGAACCTTGTTGTTCCTAACCAGTGCCTTTCCCCCAGTTCCCCTTAACTTGGCAGGCTGGAACTTGGCAGTCTGCAGCTCTCTCGCTCCCTCTCCCTCCCCCCTCACCTCCCAGCACTACTCCCAGCTCATCTTAAAGCTGCACTTGAGTATTTGCTTAGCAAAGCTGTTTGCATTAAGTTTCTGGCACCCAGCCCAGCCCAGGCCACTCTGAGAGGCACGGAGGCTGGTCAATTGCTGGCTCTCAGGAACACTGAGCTAGGAGCCCACGGGGGATGGGCTGGCCCTGGAAGGAACGGTCAGCCACATCCCGGACCCTGTGTGGAGTGAAGAGAGACAGGGGCCATGCTCTGGGGATGAAATAAGATTTTACTTTTTTTTTTTAAGATTTATTTATTTATTTATTTATTTATTTATTTATTTATTTATTATATGTAAGTACACTGTAGTTATCTTCAGACACACCAGAAGAGGGCATCAGATCTCGTTACGGATGGTTGTGAGCCACCATGTGGTTGCTGGGATTTGAACTGGGGACCTTTGGAAGAGCAGTCAGTGCTCTTAACTGCTGAGCCATCTCTCTAGCCCCTACTTATTTTTTTTAATGTGTGTGTGGTATGTTTGAATGTGTATCCCACAGTAGGTATGTTGTGTGTGTGTGTGGTATGTTTGAATGTGTATCCCACAGTAGTTATGTAAAGGTCAGAGGACAATTATGTGGAATTTTACCTCTATATGAATTCTTAAGTCATCGGACTTCTGTTGTGTGGCAAGCACCTTTACCTGCTGGGCCACTTTACCATTTTTTAAGACTTGTTTGTCTTAAATACAGACTCTCACGTGGCTCAGGCTGGCATTGAACTTGATACCTATGGTTAACTTTGAATTTCTGCTCCTCTTGATTCCAGCTCGGAAGTGCTAGGATTACAAGCATGTGCTATCTGCGAAGGTTTATACCTCTCCCTATGGCCTAGTGCATGCTAGGCTAAACACTCTACCAACAGGGCTCCATGCCCAACCCCAAAGAGACTCTTAGTAGGACACAGTTGGGCAAATGTAATAGACACAAATAATCTTGTATACATGGTGAAACAGTTAAGATGCAATGAATTTTTAATACTCTGTACCTCAGCTTTTATTATAATTTATTTAATTGTAAGTTAATGCAATTTAATTTTTAATAAAGGCTGTACTTAACAATCGGCTTTAAAAATTTCCTAGAAACTTAGCCGTGGGCTCTTGTAGACAGGACACACCACCACCAACACACCACTCCTAGTATTACTAAGACTTTTGCTCATTTGCCACTTTGACATAAAGATGAAATAACAAGTCAGATGCCCTGACTAAAATTATACAAATATATATTATATATATAATTGTATATAATTATAATATATATCATCTGGAAGGCAGAGACGGGAGCATCTAAGTTTGAGGCAAGCCTAGGGCTATACAGACAGACTCAGCTTCATAAATAAATAATGAATAAGCAAACAAACAAATACAATAGCTAGTTCAATTCCCACAGGGCCTATGAATACAGAGTAGACCCTCCTCTGTCTGTTTTCAGGCCTGGCAGCAGGTTGTATCTGATTCCTTCTTCTAATACTTAATGCTAGCCTTTCCCCCAATAATTCTCATCTGACACCAGGGTGGACAGATACTATTCATATATATTAATATAATCAAATCTGAGCCTGGAAAGATGGCTTAACTCTACTTTCAGACTGGAGGACCTGCGCTTGGGTCTGTGACCCCCAGTAAAAGTCAGGGATAGTGGCACTCATTCATAACCTTGAAAGTACAGAGACAGGCAGATCCCTGGGGTCCCATAGCCAGCTAGTCTAGCTGAATTGGCAAGCTCTTGGTTCGTGAAAGACCTCTCAAAAACCTAATGTGTACAGTGGTTAAGAAAGACATTCTGTACTGACTTCTGGTCTCAACCCACACACATCATGTGTGTGCACATACACACCTGTATACACATAGACACACAGACACATGCACACAAACACAGACACATACACACACACACACACATACACACACACACACACACACACACACACACACACACACACACACATACACACACACACACACACTCACAGGAAAAAGTGGCCAACCCACACTCTCACTGGGGCCTAAGAACAGAGCAACCCCTCACCTGTCTGTCTTCAAAGTGGCTCCTGGCTGTTGTCCAATACTCCCTTCTCATACTTAATACAAGTCCCTCACCAATACTGTTGCAAACTCTAGTGCAGACTGCTATTATTAATATATCTTACCAACTATGATCAGATTTAAATCTCAGGACAATTCCATTTTACAGCCAAGACAACAAGTTTGGATTGCTCCTGAGTGTGGTCAGGGTTTTCCAGTGTGACATATCAGAGTGACTTGCAGGATTGTATTTCTTGTGGCTGCAAGCATCCCAGGAGAGCTGTGAATACATCCCAACATATTTATAGATACAATGTTATATTGTAGTGTCAAAAGGTTGAACAGCTCTGATAGATGGTCAGTGCACAGGAAAGTCCCTCTGGTGGGTTCCTTGGAGTTTGGAATGTAAGACACCATCTGGTCCCTGAGCCTCCCAGGGCTTCAGCTTCCACAGAGCCAGGCAGGGACCCAAAGACTCGGTTGCATGGGAATCCATTCTACCTGGGGGAATCGCTTTCCTAGAGGCCCACCCGGCAAGATCATTCCAGTACTTCTATTTAATTAAAAAACAAAAAACAAAAAACAAAAAACCCTAAGAATTGAAGAGATGCTCAGAGATTAAGAACACTGGCTGCTCTTCTAGAGATCCTGAGTTCAATTCCCAGCAACCACATGGTGGCTCACAACCATCTGTAATCTAGTTTCCTCTTCTGGTGTGCGTGAAAAAAGAGCACTCATATATATAAAACAAACAAATAAATCTTTTAAAGAGTACTTTTATTGATTTATTTAGTGCGTGAGGAAGGGCATACATGTACACGTATGAGGGTAAGCATGCCATAGTGTCCCTGTGGAGGTCAGGGGAAAACTTGCAGGAGCCAGTTCTCTCCCTCCATCATGTGGGTCCTGGGGTTAAACCCAGGTCACCAGGTTTGGAGGTAAGTGCCTTTACACATTGAGCCATCTTACCGGCCCTGTATTTTATTTTACAGACAGAGCCTCATTGTAGCCTAACAGGTCAGACTCAAATTCATTTGTAGCTAACCATGAAGTGATCTTCCTACCTGCACCTCCAGAATTCTGGGCTTCCAGGCATGCGCCACCCTGCCCTGCTTCTGTGGTCCTAGGGCTCTGTGCCTGCAGAGACAGTGTTCTACTACTGAACTGTGTCCCTTTCTCCCTCACCGGACATTTAACAGGTTTACGGCCCTTTGGTGAACAGTTCCACGTTGGGAATTTACTCCAGGGTGATCCACTGAAAGGCAAGCCAAGATATCGTTGCTGAATTATCTTCCCCCTGCAAGAGCCCTGCATAGAGGGATCACAGCATGCCAATTTCATAGCATCAGATCTGAGGAACATTTATCAGTATGAGGACTGCTAAACTGTGGTCTATACACCAGAGATTGTCATTACTAGAAACCACACTATCTGTAAGAAAGTATGCCATAATGTCCACCGTGAGTATTCCTAACCAGTTGAGTATTAGTAGTGACTTGTGCTGGTTAGGGTTTGGGTGTTGTTGTTGTTGTTGTTGTTTTGTCAACTTGGCACAAGCCAGAGCCATCAGAGAAGAGGGAACCTCAACTGAGAAAATGCCTCCATAAAGGGCTGTAGGCAAGCCTGTAGGACATTTTCTTAATTAGTGACTGATGTGGGCGGGGTCAACTCTGGGCTGGTGGTCTTGGGTTTTATAAGAAAGCAGGCTATGTAAGCAAGCCACGAGGAACTGAAGCCAGTAAGCAGCACCCCTCCGTGGCCTGCGCATCAGCTCCTGCCCCCCAGGTTCCTGTCCTGCTTGAGCTCCTGCCCTCACTGCTTTTGAAGGTGAACTGTTACACGGAACTGTGAGAGAAGCATATAGACTCTTTCCTCCTCAAGCTGTTTTGTCATGGCATTTCCCTGCAGCAGCAGGAACCCTGACTGAGACAATGGTAAACATTTAGTTAATTTCGAAACTTTTAAAAAGGATTTACTTTTATTTATGCGTCTGTGTGTGCTGTGTGCGAGTCGACCATGTACGTGTACTTACTTGCAAAGGCCACAAGAAGGTCTTGGCTCCCTTGGAGCAGGAATAATAGACTGGGAGCCCCAGCTGTGCTCTGGGAACTGAACTGGGTAGGGACAGGAAGAGCCGTAGGCTCTTGTAGCCACGAGCCATCTCTCTAGCCCTTACCTTAAAATTAATATAAAAAAATGGTGTTTTGGTTTTGGTGTTAGAATCAAGTATATGGATGTGCTAGGCAAGTGCTATCCTGTTGAGGTGAGCTACTCTCTTGACCCCAATATTTAACATTCTAATTTAAAAGATAGACATTTTTCCCCTCCAATTGAAAACATTTCTTTGTGTGTGTGATGCTGGGGATTGAACCCAGGACTTGGTGTGTGCCAAATAAGCTGAGCTACACCCCAGAGCCCTATGGGTATTGTTATTAAATAGTGAACACCATGTGCTCGCTTCGGCAGCACGTATGCTAACAAGTGAACGTCTAGGGCTGACGAGACGGATGGCTCAGTGGTTACTGCACAGGAGCCATGTTTGATTCCCAGCATCCACGTGGTAGCTCACAATGGTTCGTAACTCCAGTTCCAGGTGATCAGATGGCCTCTTATGGCCTCAATGGGTATCAGACACGCAGATGGTGCCCAGACACACATGCAGGCAAAATATCCACACACATTTTAAAAGAAGAAACAGACACTACCTAAGGGCTGGGATGCAGTAAAGAGAGAATAACCCTTGTTTAATCCTGACATGACCTTGGGCTGAAACTGAGGCCAGCCTGCCCCCCAGGCATGTGAAGTATTTATAGGAACTTTCATTGTTCTGTTTCTGTAACCACAAGGGTTTCTGCTCTCCCATCAAACAGAAATGCCAATTGTGCCCTGTTCTTATTCAAAGTTCATATCTTGTCTTGAATGCTAACAGCTATCACAGCTATGTCAGCAGGATGTACCGTGGCTGTGGTTTTTACCTTTATAAAAGCCCTGCTCACTCAGCTCAGGGCCACCTCTAGACTCGTAGTCACAGGAGTGCGTGCCCCGGCTGGGTCTGTGTGGCTCAACAGAAGCTTCAAATGCATAAAGAACTCATCCTGGCCTGTGTCCCGCCCTAGCGTCACATGAGCCAGCAGCAATCTGTAATCCCAGCACTCAGGAGGTGGCAGCAGGAAGACCACAAGCTCAAAGACATCCTCAGCTACGTAAGGAGCTTGAGGCTAGCCTGGGCTACATGAGACCCTGTGTAAGGAAGGCGGGGAGGAAGAAGGGAAGGAGGAAGGAAGAAAAAGAAAGTTTGGTTCAATGCAAACAGGTCCTAAGGAAGTGGGGTAGAGACTGGTATCACCCCAATTTCCATGTTTTTGGAACATTGATGTATTTGCTCCCTTTGAGTTCACTGGAAGAAACAAAGACCCTGTGAATTGAGTAAAATTGTGTAACTGACTGAAAGTGATGTGTGTGTGTCCATGTATGCGCCTGGGTTGTCCACGTATGTATCCATGTATGTGTGTGCCTGTGTATGGGCATGGATATGGGTGTAGCATGTACTGGCAGTCACAGTCAGGCTCTGGAAAGTTCTCAAATCCAGTGACTCTGGGGTGCAGTCATCCCACAAGCTGCAGGGAGTATGGTGGGTGCCCTGGGCTCTGTCCTGTATTCCTCTGAGGCCAGTGAATGGACATGGGTGAAGCGAGGCAGGAGTTAAGTTCTTTCCAAACATCCTGCACCTTGGCCCTGATTTCCTGGAACTTTCTATTCTGCAGAGCTGAATTTTATCCAAAGAAGCAAATGCCTTCCTACCAGGAGAGTCAGCTCATCTGGGCAAAGTCCCTCACTGAGCAGGGGACATGGGAGTTTCATGCAGACCTTTATTGTCTAGGTGACCTTGTACACAGCCCTCTCTTTGGGCTTGCCAGACTGCCTTGCCACCCCATGGAGCAGGGTACACTGAAAACCCAAGTGTCTCCTTCCAGTGTCATGGGACGGAACTCAGGCATTTCCAAGTCTGATGTCGGAAAGGCAATGGGAGGCAAAAGATGACGAGGATCTGGACAAAATGATTTATAGACATTATTCTATGTAGTCTTTGTAATAACCCCATAAAGGCCTTCCAACCCTCCTCTGAGGGCCTGCTTTAATTAATTAATTAATTAGCTAATTAATTGTGTGTGGGGGGGTGCTTGTTCCTGTCTCATGCTACACATGTGGGGGTCAGAGGATAACTCGTGGGAGAAGTCAGTTGTCTGCCTTCACTGTATTGATCCTGGGGATGGAATTTAGGTCATTAGGCTTGGTGGCAAGTGCCTTTACCCGCTGAACCACTTTGCTAGCCCCCCCCCCGTTTAATTTATTATTGTTGTTATTAGTGGTATTAGTGTGTATATATGATATGCATGTATGGAGGTCAAAGGGCAATGGCTGGTTCTCTTCTTCAGCCTTGATGTGGGTCTCAGAGATTGAATTCAGCTCAAGGTCATGGGCCTTGCACAAAAAGGGCTTTAACTGCTGAGCCAGCTCCCCAGCCCCACAACCTGGTTTATGGATGAGAAAACTGAACCCTAGAAAGGCAGTTGTCTTGGGGGAGGCATATGGGAGGCAGGAGCTGCAGCTTGCACCTGCTCCATTTTAGCATCCCCTGGGAAGTTTCCAGAACCCCCATACCTACCTATAGAGCTTGACAATGCAACTACTATATCTAAGAGGGGGCTGAACTCCTGTGTTTTTGAAAGATTTCCATTATTCCCTTGGGATACCATGTTTGGAAACCACTACTCTGTGTTCCCTTGGGGCCTGGACTCCCCATTCAGGAAGGCATCTGAGACTTTCCTACAGGGTCAGTGCCACAGTCGGCCTTATCCATGAGGAGGTGGGGGTGGGGCATGGATAGGGTAAGGGGTGAGGGTGTGCAATCCCAAAACAAGATAAAACATTAGCCTACCTGAAATTCAATACCACACATAGGAAGACCAAACTGATGTTGGTGATGGGCCACAGAAGGGTTGTCCCCTGTGAATCCTAAGCCTCAATTTGAGAGACATCTGTAGGCACTGCCTTTTCCAACACCTCCCTCTTCTGTGTGCTGTCCTAGTCCCAAGGCATTGGATGGACTGTTTGTATACTCAGCTCTCTTCTGGAGGGAAGCTAGTTGTCGTGGTTAGAATATGCTTGGCCCATGGGAGGTGGCGCTATTAGGAGATGTGGCCAAATTGGAGGAGGTGTAGCCTTGTTAGAGGAACTGCATCACTGTGGAGGTGGGGCTTTGAGGTCTCAAATATATATATATATATGCTCAAGTCTGGCCAGTGTGATCCAGAGCCTCCTCCTGGCTACCTGCAGAAGACAGTTTCCTCCTGGCTGCCTTTAGATTAAGATGTAGAACTTATGGCTCCTCCAGCACCATGCCTGCAGGATGCCGTGTTTCCCACCACGATGACAATGGACAATGGAAGTATAAGCCAGTCCCAATTAAATGTTTGCCTTTATAAGAGTTGTCTTGGTCATGGTGTCACTTCACGGTAATAAAACCCTAAGAAACTAGTATTAATGAGGTCGTTATCACCTGGGGCTGTTTTCCATCTCCCTAAAGCCTACTCTAGAGGTCAGGTGCCCTTGCCTCCAGCCTGTGCTCTCTGGAGTCTTTACCCGAATTTAGGTTGTTCATCCCTCAACACCTCCACAATCCTATCTCCATGAATATCGTCACCTAGAGAAGGTGACTTGATAAGTCTGGAAACTGGACCACCTGACAGTGACAGAGCCAGGAAGAGTTCCAACAGGTTGAGATCATTAAGCACCACTCTGGAGTGGGAAGGCATCTCATGTTCCTGCACCCAGGGGACCTTCATCCAAGGTGCCAGTTACAGCCCCTCCCCAGCTGATTCAGCTCTGAAGAACACACTCACTTCTCCTGGCTCCAGGAAGGAGAGGTACTGGGGTCACCTCTGTCCTTGGTCAAATTGAGGGTCCTCAAAATGGACAAGAGGCTTCCCAAGACTTAGTAGCAGGAGTATGGGTGGGGAGGAGGCTGCTGGCTCCCTGGGGCCCAAGGATTCCTGCTGCTGCAAACCTCAGAGCACACACTGTCTGTGCTATGTGCTGGTTACTGGCCCTTTTCATGAAGCCCTGTGCTACCCTATCTGTCCACTCCTGCAGAACAACAGCTTGGAAATGGCTAGCTAAAAAGATGGAGGAGGGAGCCCCAACAGAGCTGGATGTCAGAGAGAGCCTCAGTGGCCCAGGATGCAAAGCTATCGGTGTCTTGAAGGCCTGCTCCTAGGGTCCTGCCCTCCTTTAAACTCCTGGGCTCCCCAAGAATACTGGTAACTTTACAGCATGCTTCTGGGTGCATTCCCCCTGCATGGAGCCATCCAAGGCTCCCATGGCTTGTAAAGGGCAGATCCCTTCCCAGGGCTGAAATCCCTTGGCATGGGGGCGGGGGGTAGCTGAGCTCTGCAACGATATCACCGACAACTTTCCCACACATCTTCCCAAGTCCCTTTTTCTCCCGGGGGAAATTAAGGCCCGGGAAAACTCTGAGGTGTGTTTGATGTCACCAAGCCAGCTCAACTGAAGAGCCATCTCCAGGTCTTTTTTATCTCTGCCCTCCTGGCAGCGTTGTGTTAGCCTCCAGGAAGGGGGTCCTCGGTCACCTGTTCTCCAGCAGGACAGGGAGACACCTCCTCCCCATGCAACAGATGAGAGAAACCCGAGGCTCAGGGCCAGCAACCGACCACCTTGTTCGAGGTCATATAACACCAGTGAGCAGACGGCACCGGTACTAGACCCTGCCTGGGACTTGGTCTCTGGGGAATAAGCTGTACATGAAGAGCCTCATGCCTCGAGCTGATGGAACCACTCTTTTCTGGCACTCGTGGCCTTATGTGTAGTGGGTGGGAAGACAGTGGAGGAGGGCAAGTTTCCCACGTCTAACCCCAGCACTGACTCTCTACACGGGGCAGATGGTGGCCCACGGAACACTGTGGCTATGGGGAATGTTTAAGAAGTGGCTACAAGCTGGGCATGGTGGCGCACGCCTTTAATCCCAGCACTCAGGAGGCAGAGGCAGGTGGATTTCTGAGTTCAAGGCCAGCCTGGTCTACAAAGTGAGTTCCAGGACAGCCAGGACTACACAGAGAAACCCTGTCTCGAGGGAAAAAAAAAAAAAAGAAGTGGTTACAAGGCCTGGAGAGATGGCTCAGTGGTTAAGAGAACTGACTGCTCTTCCAGAGGTCCTGAGTTCAATTCCCAGCAACCACATGGTGGCTCACAACCATCTGTAATGGGATCAGATGGTCTCTTCTGGTGTGTCTGAAGACAGCTACAATGTATTCATATACATTAGATAAATAATTTTTAAAAGTGATTGCAAACGCCTGGAAGCTCATAGGCCTGGTGGGGAAACCTACATATCACAAGGTTTGCAGTGAGGAGAAAGGAAGTTTCTGGTTCAGGCCAGAGAAAGAGAAGGAAACATGGGCCCAGCACTGTGCTGTCAGCACCAGCCACAGAACTAGGCTCAACAGGAAGACATGGGATGCTGGAGACGCAGCCCAGACCACTGTGGAGTGAGCTCTAGGGACTTCAGGGGCTTTTAATTTCTTGCCCCAAACAGGCTGACATCTGGGAAGAGAGAGATCTGAGAAAAAGTCTCCACCAGACTGGCCTGTAGGGCATTTTCTTAGAGATTGCTGTGGAGGGTCCTGCACTGTGGGTAGTGCCACCCTTGGGCAGGTGGTCCTGGGGTATATAAGAATGCAGGATGAGCAAGCTAGGACCTCGGACATTCTGGGTTTTTCCCTAGACACCATGCTTGCTCCAGAGGGAGCCTTCCATTGGGAAAAGCCTAGACAGAGATGGATGACCCCAGGCAGTTGAACCAGAGAGCCACCTCGTGAGTGAGGCCTCGCATCTGTGGTACAGGGACATCTCCAAGGGCCTGCCAGCCCTTCTGTGTTACTGCCCACCCATAGATCTTTCCTTCCACTACTCAACAGAGCCAGGCAAGGGAGAGGAGAGGAGCTGGTGGCCGGCCGGAAGCGCTTCCTGTCACATACACCCTGCTCAGTTCCTCTAGCATAGTCACTGGCTGGCCCACGTGACACTCAGGACCACTACCAAGCCACAGTCACAGTCTGGACAACAACAGCAAGTGACAAGAACCCGGGTTTTCATCTCACCCCTGTGGCTCCATGGCTGGGTATCGATGCCTGAGCTTTTGCTTTTTGGTCTCAGAGTCAAAAAGTGAAGGTGGTTTAAAGAAAGGGCCACCAGCCTGGGTAAAATCATCACCCAGGGCCTTCTGCCTCCACCAGACTGGCCTGTGGGGCATTTTCTTAATTAGAGATTGAAGTGGGAGGGCCCTGCACTGTGGGTGATGCCACTCAACTGTATGCATGCATGTATGTATGTATGTATGTATGTATGTATGTATGTATGTGTGTACCTATACTTACATACTCATATATACATGTATATACATGCATGCATATTATTTTATCTTATAAACATTTTATTTAGTGAGCATAGTGTGCACATGTGACATCAGAAGACAACTTTCAGGAATCAGTTTTCTCCTCCCACCAAACTGGTTCCAGGGCTTGAACCCCGGTCTTCAGACTTGGCAGCAAGCCCTCACTAAGTGCCTCTTCAGCACTCCGGCTGGTTGGCTCCTAAACAGTCGACATGGTCCCCGAGTGGGACAGGCCTTCTGTCTGTCATTGAGACTTTCACCACACACTACGCCCAGCGTCTTTCGTGGAATACACACCCACCTTTATGATATATGGGGTCGGGAATCTTGCACTTCATGATTTACAGGACATTTTCACTCTTCAGCTGCCTTAACCCCTGCCCCATGCTCCTGTGGCCACCTTGGGGGTTCTACTACAGGCGTGTATCACCCACCCAGTTTGTGTGGTGCTGGGTATGGATCTGTGAAGCAAGTACTCTACCAACTGAGGTATGTCTCCATTCTCCAGACAAGCTTTGTCTCTCCAGGCCTGCTGAGACCAGATCCCAGGACTGGCCACGGCAGGTTTCCTGGAAGCCCCAGGGCCTTTGTTCCTTCCTGAACTGCCTCTGCAGTATCTGTAGAATGGCTGAGAGTGGGGAGACTTCTGAGGTCTGACCTCTGTTCAGGCTCACAGGGTATAGGGCACCTTGAGAGACCCCTGATGGTGAGGGGCGCAGTGTCTAAGGTGAGCAACATCAGTCCAGGGAGAGAGGATGCTATGATTAAGACCAGAGGCCTGTCAAGGTCATGGTCCTGCAGGCACAGAGGCATAAAACATCTGTGGCCACCACATGCCTACTGCCTGTGGGTCTCAGGCAAGAGCATTTGAAACCCATCTCCAGGGTTCATATGTACTGACCCATTCAGAGGCAGCCACAGGCTTTGGGGTGTTAGATTCCAGTCCTGCCTGCCTCTGATGGGTGTGGAATAGCCAGGAACAGCAGAGTCAGCTAGAAGGGAGGCAGACTGGAGCGTGGATGGTGGCTATCCTGGGTACTGGAGCCCTTACCCTCCTACCTCAGAATTGCCTTTAGCCAGTGCCCTGAGGACTGAAGGTGATTGTGGAAAGGGAGCAGAGGGAGAGAAGGAGGTGGGGGAGGGACGGGTTCAGCTTTAGCTCTGCTCCTCAACTCTAGATGTCAAGACTGCATGTACATGACAACTATGTTCAGCCTGTAAGTCTGGGACACACTCAGCATTCTCTCTCTCTCTCTCTCTCTCTCTCTCTCTCTCTCTCTCTCTCTCACACACACACACACACACACACACACACACACACACTGGATCAGAATGAGCATCTAACTGAAGCTGAGCCACTCGTATTTCTCGATCTCCTGACTCCCCCTCTCACACAAACACACAGCTGACTAGATCAGGATGGATATTGAATTCAAACGGAGCCAGTCAGGTTCCCTTGGCCCTATTCAAAGGCTTAATCCCCTCTCACATCTGTCCTTGTCCCTGATGGATTTCTCTTCCTGGCCTTATTTCCCTTCTCCTGGGCCCTGTGAGTGCCTTACTTTATTATCTGCTTCTCCTATTCAAATGTAGGCTCTGGGAAAGCTGAGCTCTTCTTTCTTTCTTTCTTTCTTTCTTTCTTTCTTTCTTTCTTTCTTTCTTTCTTTCTTTCCCTCCTTTATTTCTGGTCACTACAGGATCAGTAGCACTTTCCATGGTGCCCTGCACATAGTAGGTGTTCAGGGAGCATAATGGAGAAAGCTCTGACTTCTGGGATATGCCATACCAGATGGTATTCACAGAGCATCTAATATGTGTTAGGGATATATATATATATATATATATATATATATATATATATATATGCACTTTTTTTGGTGTGTGTTGTGAATGAAGGTACCCATAGAAGTCAAAAGAAGGCATCTGATGCCTTGAAGTTGGAGAGCTGGAGTCACAGGCAACCGTGAGCCGTCTGATGTGCTGGAGAGCACTGTGAAGTCCTGAGCCTTCTTTCTACCTCCCCCCCCCCTTTGCTGTTTTACACAGGACTTGCCCAAGGTCACAGGAGAGAGGCAGAGTTCAAAGTCAAGGTGCTTGGAGAACATAACTTCATTACCCCACCAGCCATCTTGCATGTAAGGTTTGCAAACAAGCTTACACACCTTATTTGGTCTAATCATCCCCTTGAGGGAGGTGTCATCTCCCTAACTTTAGGGATAGAAGAACTGAGGCTCCAAAGGGTGAGGGGATCTGCTCAAGGTCACATTGTAAGGAAATGGTGGAGCTAAGACTAGAACCTGGGACTTCACTTCCTCCAAGTCCCCAGGTCCTTCCAGATCCCTGGAAACTCTGCTCTGTCGGGAAGGAGCTCGTGGAAGTGATGGAGGTCTAGTGGCCTCCCCATGGAAGGGTGAAGGGCACAGAGGTCCAAGACTGGCTGATAGAATCTAGAAACAGTGACAGAAGAAGGATTCGGAAGATGCTGCAGGGGGGGAGGGATACACATTCCCCAGGCCCTGCTAGACCAGCAGCGTCCTGCCAGGATGCCTGCCTTCTCCACATTATCTTCTGCTCTATTTCCCAATTACAGCACGGCTCAGAGAACTAAGAGCAATACAGCATTTCAGCCTGGGGCAGACTAGATCGAATGGGAGGGGCAGGTTCGCCTCCACGCCTAACCTTGTAAAAAGGACTCTAGTCAGCTGATGCCAGAAACCCGAGCACCGGGACCTATTCTTTAAGCTCTCTGCCCTGCTGCTAAGGCAGGCACAATGGGAGGCGCGAGCTTGAGAGGCGGTGTATGCGTGCCACAGTGCGTGTGTGGAGGTTGGAGGTCTCCACCTTCCATGTTGTTTGAGGCAGGGACTCCCCTTTTGTTTGTTGTTTTAGACAAGGTCTTGCTATGTATATTGGTTTCTATTGCTGTGGGAAAACCACTATGACCAAGGCAACTTATAAAAGAGAGCAACTTAAATGGGCTTTCAGCTTTAGAAGGTTAGCATTCATGATGGTGGAGCCAAGGCATGGCACCAGGGACAGCTGAGAGCTCACTGTCTCCTCAAAGCAGGAGGCAGAGAGAACTGGAAGTGGCAAAAGCCGAGAGTCTTTTAAAGCCTCAAAGCCTGTCCTCAGCGGCATACTTCCTCTAGCAAGCCCATGTCTCCTAAGCCTCCCCAGACAGCCACCAACTGGAGATCAAATAATTTAAATGCTCAAGACTTGCTCTGGCTATCTCATTCAAACCACCACAGGACGTCTTGGCGCTCGTCTCGGCGCTCGCAGAGACGCACTTGCTTGGAGAGCATGTGCCACAACACCCAGTGCCTTTTTGTTTGCTATAAGATTTATTTTTTACTCGGGTGCCTGTGGAGGCCAGAAAAGTGTGTCAGATGCCCTGAAGTTGGAGACATAGTGGTTGCAAGTGTTGGGAACCAAACGCAGTTGCTTTGCAAAAGCAGCACATATTCTTAACCGCTGGGCTATCTCTCCATTTTAACCACCAAGGCATCTCTCCAGCCCCTTCTTGTTCTTCAGTGTGAAATCGAGGCTAGCCCACCTGCAGGCTTCCAGGGATTCTCCTGCCTGCTGTAGGGGTACTAGCATTACAGACCACGCTTTCACCTCTAGTCTTACACAGATGCCGAGGTAGCAAACTCGGGTCCTCATAGTAGTACAGCAAGCTCTTTACCTCCCACGCTATCTTCCTAGCCCCTCTCTCCCAGGCTGGCCTTGAACATGAGATCCTCCTGCCTCTGCCTCTTAAGTGCTCTTATTACTTCCCAGGTGGGTGCTAGCAGAACTGACAGTCTGTAGCACCTGGTCACAGGAGGGGCAGGGCAGTCCCCTGATTGACAGAGGGCACACACTCAGGGGAGGTCACCATTGCAACAAGGAGCCTGTGCTACCCCAATTTCACCAGCAGAGGGGGATGGCTGCACTGCTCTAAGTTGCAGACAGGCTGCAGCCCAGCCCTTTCCAAGACAGGTGCTCAAAAGACAACTTTCAGGAGTAGGTTTTTCCTTCTACCGTGTGAGTCTCACTAATTGAATGCAGGTTGTCAGGCTTGGTGCAGGCTTCTTTCCCTGCTGAGCCATCTTGGTGGCTCTTAAAAAAAAAAAAAAAAGAATCGTCATTACCTGGAAACTGTCAGGGGGTTCTCTGTTAAGCCCAAACCTGCTCTTGGAGTGATCTCTCTCCAGTAAATTCAAATTTCTTTCTTTTTCAAGCCCAGAGGCACACGTCACAGCTCACGCAGAGGCAGCCCTCACAGACTGCTCTTCAGGAAACTGGGGTCCAGGGTCAGGACAGTCACAGGAATGGATTCACCTTGATGGTTCCCTGGTGTGGCCCCGTCTGAGTTTACGTAAAGTACGCATTTCTCTCAGAGAGAAGAGTGGCTCGACACCTCTCCTTCTCAGGCTATCTACCACACTCCTGCCCGATACCTATTTTCTGATCTGCCCGGGCCAGAGTGGGCACAGGTGCCTCCCACTAGGAAGCCTGCATCTGCAGGGAAGCAAAGAGGCCCCCGTAAGTTTAAAGGTTAAGGTTCGTGCGGTGTAGCTTAGTTGGCAAGCGTACAGGCCTAGCATTCACGAAGCCCTGGGCTTAACTCCGAGATCCAAGTAGAATGGATGTGGTGGTGTAGTGTATGCCCATTCCCACTCTACGGAGGTAGAGGCGAGAGGATCAGAAGTTCCAGGTAATCCTTGGCTGTATAGGGATTCAAAGCCAGCATGGACTACCGGAGACCCAGTCACAGCAACAGCAAAACCCCATGCAGCTATGACCCGAGAGACAAAGGCCTTGAGCTACTTCGCCTCAGTTGAGGGTCCACGGAGGAACTAACTGTCCTACTCAAAATCCGAGAGTCGGATTATCATATTGTTTTCCCCGCTTAGCTCAAGTAAGATGCCAACTTGAACTTGAAAGTCTCGAGTGGCTTCTTATGGCTCACAGAAGAAAATTCAAAGGCTTAGCGGATCTCTTAGCCGCTGCCTGCCTTACGTACGTACTGCGCATGCTCCCCCTTTGGGGCTCCGCCTCTATGGGCCTGTCTCTCTTGCCAAGACATTCTCATACTGCTGCAAGACTGGCACCTTTGTGTGGCAAGCTTCTGGAAGCCTCCCTGACCCACTCACCTCATAACCCTTCCCCTCTTCCCGCAGTGGCTACGGTTGGAAATAGTCATAGCAGATGTTTTCATTCTTGTTTGTCTCTTGCCTGGCTTGCCAAGGTCCAGAAGGTTCTCTGCTCTCTTGGACTTCCCTGGCCTCTCCCCACTGGCAGGCCTGTGTCTGCAGATGGACGTTTGGAGTGACAGATGGTGCAGGCCAGCTCTCAGATGGGGGCTCACTGAGTGTCAGGTACTATGCTAGCTAGCTGGCTCAAATCACCTGCTCTATTCTGGCCTTCTCACTTTCTGAGTGGGTGACTTAGGGTCAGCGGTCCAAGCAAGTTCTCTGTGCCTCAGTTTTCTCACCTGTAAAATAGGGTTGTGGTGACTATCTGGTGAGAACTAACCAGATTCCAACAGCCCCTGGACCCATGAGAATCCTCAACGGGTGCATGGTGATCACCCCCAAACCCCTGGGAGGTAGGATTTATTGGCTTCTGGTTTGTAAATAAGAAGACAAACTAGCCACACATGGTGGCTCATGTCTGTAATCCTGGCATTCTGGAGGCAGAGGCAGAGTCTGAGCAAGCTTGAGGTCAGGCAGGGCTACATAGTAAGCCCCAGTTTCAAACAGGCAGAAGAGAGACAGGATTAGAGAGAAGGCTCAGTCAGTAAAGTGCTTGCTTCCCAAGCATAGTGACCCAAGTTCGATCCCCGTAGAAGGCACATGGCAAGCCAAGCAGTGCCTATCTGTAATTCCAGCTCTGGGGAGGTGCAGACAGGTGGATCCCTGGAATCTAATGGCCAGCCAGCCTGCCTGAACGCACACGGAAAGCTAAGATTTTATGTTCTAACTGGCTAGGAAATGACTAGACTAAGACTCACCACCAATGTCCTTTATGGCCACACAAGCTATTTACTGCTCTGTCACCCTGGGTTCTTGCAGCTTATTTTGCGCAGCCCAGAACTAGCTCCTACACCATTTTACCAGCTGTCTTCTGTACACATGCCACAGACAAGGCACAATAAGGCTGAGAGGGAGCAGAGAGGCAATCGCAGTACAAACCTGGCTTCTAGATTCCAAGTGCTGCCCTCCAAAGAGGCTGTTGGCCCAGAGGGAGTGGCTGTGGGTGGGTGGGGTCTGCAAGAAACCCGGCCCTGTTCACAAAGCTTGCTGATCTCACTGATCCAGGATCTGAAGTCTAAAGCCCTGTCACAGACTCACAGACTCACAGACACGCAGACTCAGATGCAGATGAGGTCAATAGTCCTTAGCACCCTCAGCCACTAAAGGTCTCCTTTCAATAACCCTGCCTGGGATCCCAGCCCATCCTGGCCATTGGAGGTGGAAGGATGGATGGCCTGGTGTAGCAGCAGCCTCAAAGAACTAGCATCATTGGCTCAGTGGAGTTGATCATAGCAGGACCAGGGTGGAGGTAGGCTGAGCTCTAACATGGAGGGGACATAGTGGGAAGCAGCAAGCTGACCCAGAATGGGCAAGGAAGGACGTAGAAATGGGGAAGCCCAGGAGAGCTCAGCCTCTGACCTGAAGCCAAGAGCAGGAGAGGCAAGAGGTGGAGCCACGAGGGGCTTGAACTAGAAGACTTAGGAACTTCAAAGTAATGGGTGGCCCTGGACCACTGCATACACTACTGCAATTACCCTGAGTAAAATTACTCAGAAAAGTTATTAAAGTACAGTGCTGGGGGAGGTGACTGTGGATAAAATGTTTATTGTGCAAGCACTGGGGACTGAGTTCAAATCCCCCCGCAACAACATAAAAATACCAAATGTGGTGGGTGGAAATAGCCACACAAGTGTTTAGGTGGGCTAGGTTGAGGACAGGGAGCCAAGACTCATCCAACAAGGGCAGTGTTCTTCTCAGCCGAGAAGGCTATCGTTTCCCTCTGGGGAGCAAGAGTTGAGAGCCAACAATTCAGCCATAACCACAGCCCTGTTGTAGTTTCTGGTAGTAAGATCACTACACCCCATCCTGAGTAAAACCTGTGTGTGTTCTTATCCATCCATCCACTCATCCACCTACATACTCACTTACCTACCAATCACCCTCTCTATGTATCTGCGTGTGTGTGTGTGTGTGTGTGTGTGTGTGTGTGTGTGTGCACGTGTGTGTCTGTCTCTGGGTTTTTCTGAGAGAGGGTTTCACTGTGCAGCCCTGGCTGTTCTAGAACCGGCTCTGTAGATCAGGCTGGCTATGAACTCAGAAATCTGCCTGGCCTCTTCCTCCTAAGTACTGGGATTAAAGGCGTGCACCACCACTGCCCGGCATGATTTTATTTTTTTACACAACTCAATTGGGCAACCCTTTGAATGTGAACTTTTTAGATGCCAACATGGTGTCTCAGTGTCAAGAAGTTGGAACAACTGTGAGGCTGCTTGTCCATCACAGGGCTGGGAGAGACACAAAGCTCACCTGTATCGTCATCCTCCTCCAGCACTAACACCCTTACTCCATAGCTGCACACACACACACACACACACACACACACACACACACACAAGTCATGGCAAGTTCACTAAGAGAGGCTGGAAGACCCTCAGGCCACTTCCTTGTCTTTGGGATTTTGCCAAGAGAATCAGCTGGGGAGTCACAGGGGAAGGGAAGCAAGTGAAGACAGGAAGTTCCCACCAGCTGCCCAGGCAGAGAGGGCTGAGTTTCTGGAATGTTCCATGCCCACTCCCCAAGTCTCCTAGCCCCAGCTGTGCAGAAGCTCAGAATACTTCAGAGAGGGGGAAGGTTTCCTCATCCCCTGTCCCCTGAATATTATTATTTCACGCCATCTTGTCTGAAGCCCAGGCTCTACTTCTGACACAACATACCTCCCATTCCCAGAGCGAAGCACTAAGCTCCCCACAGCCTCACTTGGTACCCACATATTTGAGTGAAGCCTGATGACTTAGCACATGCCAGGACTGGGTCAACCACAGGAAATGTCCCTAAGGAAACTGTCTTTAAGACCCTACCTCTGGGAAGATGAGATGACACAGATGAAGGTTCACCCACGGAGTAAAGGAGAGAACGGGTTTCCACAGCTGTCCTCTGACACAGTATGTCCTTATGCATACAGTCACACACACACACACACACACACACACACACACACACACACACCTCATGCAAGTAAAATAAATAAATTAATAATAATT
The DNA here is from genome assembly GCF_000001635.26 of Mus musculus. Lineage (NCBI taxonomy): Eukaryota > Metazoa > Chordata > Mammalia > Rodentia > Muridae > Mus > Mus musculus. Next base: position 62,474,965 of record NC_000075.6, read on the forward strand.
TTTGAAAAAAAACTCTGCCCGTCTTCAAACACATTGACACTGGCACTGACAAGTATGGAAAATTGTATAAGGTAGAATTTAGATGGTGCTCACTATAAAATCCTCCAGACATTGCAGTGTGCTTGAAACGTCAACGATAAAATGTTGAGGTACATATCTATCTTTCTCACCCATGCCTGATAGGTAAACAATGCATTGCAATCAAAGTTAGGAACAGGCCATCGCCACAGTGCTTGAGACGCCAGCCGATGCAATTAGAAAAGAAAAAGATGATAAAAGTTAGGGAAGCGGCAGAGCTGCCTCTACTTGCAAATGCCAGGATCCAGAGAAAACTCAAAAAAAAAAAAAAAACCCACACAAAATTACCATAAACAATTAGTAAATCCAGCAACATATTAATACTAGTGGACTTTTACCCACGGCTTTCAAAGACGCAACCACCAATGAGCCGACACAGCAGTAAAAGACAACCAAATGGCAAATGCATGAAATGAAACAAGGAATGTATACGGGTCAGGGGAGCTGGCTTAGTGGGTAGGAAAAGTTGCTGTGCAAGCCTGAGGACCTGAGTTCCAATCCTCAGCACCTGTGCAAAAAGCCAGATGTGGCCACACACAAGCCTGTAACCCCAGTGGTATGGGTGTGCATGGAGACAGGAGGATGACTGGAATTTGCTGGCTACCAGCCTAGCCCCAAATTTAGTGAAAGACCCTGTCTCAAGAGAATAAAAGGAACAATGGGAATACAGGACACCCACATCCTCTTCTGTCCTCTATACTTTGTATCCGGGTGTGCATCTGCCCACATGCACATATACTAAATAACAACTTATTTTAAAAAGAGATATATGGAGAGTTTTTAATATACTCCAGAAGGAAAAGAATCAGCCTGGCAAGTTGTTCCGTCATATGGCCAGTCACCTTTTTTCTTCACTTAAACCTTGAGCTAACCTAACCCCTCAGTACTATTACCCAGAGAGCCAAGTGTATATAGAAGGAAGGCAAGATGCAGAGAGAACAAGATGTCTGTGTAAAAAGAGCTCATGTGTGCAGGTGCCCCTTCATGCCAGACATCCCATCATAAGCCACACAGTAACATGCTGACCCCTTGAATATCACAGCTTAGCCACATGCTACACTGGAGTCTCCTTGGTGGTCACAAGATGCAGGCTGCAGTAGCAATAGACCTGCTTCACAGAGAAAGCACCAGGTGGTGGTGGCGCACGCTTTTAATCCCAGCACTTGGGAGGCAGAGGCAGGCGGATTTCTGAGTTCGAGGCCAGCCTGGTCTACAAAGTAAGTTCCAGGACAGCCAGGGCTATACAGAGAATCACTGTCTCGAAAAACCAAATAAATAAAATAAAAAACCAAAACAAAACAGAGAAAGCTCAGAATTCCAACCCTGGAGTAGAGGTTCCTCTGAGCACATGAAGTTAAAAAAAATCTTACTTGTTTTCCCATTTATTTGTTTGTTTACTTTGTGTGATGTGGACACCTATGCCACAGTGTGATGTCAGAGGACGGCTTTCAGGAATCAGTCCTCTCCTTCCACCATATGGGTCCCAGGGATTGAACTCAAGTTGTCAGGTGTTTGGGGACAAGCCCTTTTACTTGCTGAGCTAACTTGCCAGCCCACACATCCAAAAAAAAAAAAAAAAAAAAAAAAAAAAAAACTTAAGTTAAGCTATTGTAAGTAAAAAAAAAAACAAAAAAAACTCTGTCTCTGTCTCTCTGTCTCTGTCTCTCTGTCTCTCTCTCTCTGTCTCTCTCTCTCTGTCTCTCTCTCTCTCTCTCTCTCTCTCTCTCTGTGTGTGTGTGTGTGTGTGTGTGTGTGTGTGTGTGTGTGTGTAAACCTTGGGGAAACCTTCCCATGGAGGATCTGAGTGCTTTGCTTTTGAGGATTAAGCTACATGAAGAAGGCTCTGCATCTGGAAACCAGGGCTGTGTGTGAGTAGCCAGGGTTCCAGGTGGCGGCGCTTCTGCCTGCAGATGCTGGTGGGGAAGGGCTGTGCAAAGAGAAGACTCAGAGTCAGTAAACACACTTACAGCCAGGCCTGAAGACTTGAGTTAGATTCCTGGAGTGGAACCCACACAGTGGAAGGAGATGATCAATATCCGGAAGTTACCCACTGACCAAGTGGCCTAACTGGACCTGGGATGGCGGGTCCCTTCCTCTCCAGAATTGTATAAGACCTGGATGACAGAGTTAACATCCTCAAGCCAGCAGACTGGCACTCCCCTCCTCCAGGCTGCAGTCTGGCCCTGGCCTGGTCCACACCCCCACCGCCCTGCAGGGAAGGCAGGAAGGAGGCCCAGATGGCAGGCGTGGCCCAGGCCCCCAGCCAGGCTCACCCAGCTGTCACTTTGGAGAGGTCCCTATCTAGCCCTCCTCCATTCCCTTGAACAATTGGGAGCCAGCCAGCCTGGCCCCAGCTGTTCCTACTCATCGGTCCAGGGTGCGCAAACACCCATGCTTCTCATGCTTCTGGGCTTCGGCTCTCCGGGAAGGAGAAACGCAGATTTCCAGGATGTCAGAGCTAGCGAGACCCTGGAGGACCACCGCACTCACTCTACAGAAGACAGAGCCAGTGAGACCCTGGAGGACCACCGCACTCACTCTATAGAGAGGGAAATTGAAGCCCAGAGGGATAAAGGACTCACCCAAGGCTCCAAAGAACCCGAGAGAAAAGTCAGGCTTTCTGACTGCCAGTCAGCTCTGCATTTTGGGACACGTCTGGGGTGTGGGGCACTGAGACCATCCATGCTACCTTCCCACAATCCTTCATCTAGGGCATCTCTGGCAGTCTCTGTTATTGAGGGATGTCCTATCTGAGATTGTTTCTGGGGCATTTAACTTGGGTGGGTCAACAAACTCATTAACACCAATGAGTTTTCTGAGGAAAATCGAAGGTATGTTTTCTTAAGCATAGCCCTGAAGTCTCATACATTTTTATTTATAAATATAGAAACAACCCTCTGAGATTGGCAGAGGCTGTGACAGTTCCATTGGTAGGCAGCATAAAATATTCAGGTCATATTCTGCTATGGCTTCAAAATACTGTTTATTCTCTCTCTCTCTCTCTCTCTCTCTCTCTCTCTCTCTCTCTCTCTCTCTCTCTCTCTCTCATTGTCAGTGTTAGTGTTAGTGTTAGTGATTGGACCCAAGGCCCCACAAACACCAGGCCTGGCAAGCACTTTACCACTGAGCTATGCCCCTGCCTCTTTTTTTTTTTTTTTTTTTTTTAAGATTTATTTATTATTATATCTAACTACACTGTAGCTGTCTTCAGATACACCAGAAGAGGGCGTCAGATCTCATTACAGATGGCTGTGAGCCACCATGTGGTTGCTGGGCTTTGAACTCAGGACCTTCGGAAGAGCAGTCGGTGCTCTTAACCACCGAGCCCTCTCTCCAGCCCCCTGCCCCTGCCTCTTACCGATCATTTGAATTTCTTTAGCGTACCACAGTGAAAGGTCTACCTTGTATGTTCGTTGGGCTGGTACACATATAATGGCTTCTTGAATGGAGCCTGTTTCTTTCCTTCTGTTCGTCTGGTTTATGCTCTTTCAACTTTGTTCTATGGAAAGCTCTGCAACTTCTTTAGAATGCCAAAGGGTCTATGCCTGATTCCCACTGTGCACATCCCAATCCTTCCTATTGAGGCAGATGGCACTTTAATAAGAAAGGTCCCCGGAGTGCTGGTGCCACCTGGGTGCCTCTCATAGTAAAGGCCAGGGGCTAGGGAAATGAGTGAGTTCATAAAACATAAGAACCCGAGTTCAAGCCCCATGTGACTATTGGAAGTGGTGGTGAGCACCCGAAGCCTCAGGCTAGAGAGGCAGAAACAGGAGACTGCCTGTGCTTGCCGGTCTAGCCTGTGCCAGCCGGTCTAGCCTAGCTCCAGGTTAAGTAAGAGACATGCCTCTCCCCATTTCTATATACATATAGTAGAGAGGAGTTGAGGAAGATACCTGGTATCAACATCTGCCCCCCCCCACACACACACACACTTACTCTCACATACACTAACTAGCTGTGCAACCTCCATCAAGTCTCCCACCTTCTCAGGGCCTTGGCATCTTCACATAAGCTGTATCATTTTAAACATTTTTTCCTCGTCTTCTTCCTCCTGTATTCACCTGAAGACCCACTTGGAAATTTAGGCACAAGTTGCTTAGCAACTAAAAATCAAGGTCTTTGATGAGTACAACTGGGAGGGGGCAGAGGAGAATCTAGAGAGAAAGCGGATGGCTCAGAGCAAGCATTTATTTTGAGAGTCTGTGGATGCCCTGACCCATTCTTCTCCCCCCACAAGTCAGGATAACTTTAAAAGCCTTGGGATGGAAGTGGGGGCAGGGGCCTGAAGAGGGACATCCAGAAATGGAAAGTGCCCCCAGGCTAGCCCTGGCCTGGGTGTTCTCAGGAGAGGCACACAGGCAACTATTGTTCCCTGACAGGGAAGGAACAGGGTAGAAGTCTTGCTGAGGCCTCAGGGCCCATGGGGCCCTGGGAAGATATTCAGTTTCCACCCCACCCGTGTAAAGCCTATGTCACTTTCGTTCCTTGAAACTCTGGGATGAGGAACTGGGGCCGCTGAGGCTCAGGTGGAGTGGGTGGTGAGTCTGTGTGCGTGCATGTTCTCTGTCTCTCTCTTCCAGGGGCTGGGGATGGCCGCCCAGGTGGCACAATTCACTGCTATCTGGAATTTCGTCAGCAACTCCTTTGGGACTCCTGACCTTAGCCTAGTGCATGCTCCCTGGAGAAGATACCGTCCTCTCTAACACCTTTGTAGAGGGACATGGAATTCTCAGAAGGGATCAAGGACAGAATTCCTGGAAAGGAGACAGGGAGTGCCCAGGTGTTCCATGCACTCTTCAAGACCACACACCTCTTGGGGGGTCAGACTGGGACTCAGTGAGGTGCACAGGGAGGATCCTGCGGCGGCATCAGGCCATCTCAGAACAGAGAATCTCCAACTCAGGTCAGATTCAGGATTGGCTGCCATGTGCAGGTTCTGAGAGGCCCTGACCCCACCCCTTTTCTCCCACCCACCCGGAGTTTATCTTGCAATAGGATGGAAGCACAGGCCTGAGGACTGCACCCAGAGACTGCACTAAAGCCCTTCTGTGCCCTAACCTTGTAAGCCAGGCGACCAGGCAGCCACTCCTCAAAGAAGCTCACCCTGCAGGGGCACCACCAGGCTCCTCAAACTTTCCATTTCCAGCATCCAGCCATGGCAGCCATGACCTTGGACCCCTTAACTCCCTCTCTGCAATCCCCCTTGGGACAAAAATGGATTCGCGTGTATGTATGCTTCTCTGGGCGGTGAGTTCCCATGGACAGAGATACTTGGGGACAGTTCCAGTCAGGCCTCCCCTTTCCTGGCTTCAAACCCCACCAAAGCTCAGTGGCCATGGCTGGGAGAGGGGATGAGCAGAAGTCTTTGCATCTCGGTAGCTCCTGGTTATTGAGCACGCGCCGTGCGGCAGACTGGGTGTCAGACGTTTCATTTAATCATCATGACACACTGAGAAACAAGGAACACTAAGGTTTACACACTGGGAAACTGAGGCAAAGTAGCTAGGGTAGTACAACTAGGGGTTGGGGCTATGACCCCCCAAATGCCTCAGAAAATGGGGAGTAAATCAGACTAGGAAAAGGCTTCACGTCCAGAGGGAGCATCCACAATCTGCATTCGGCCCTGCAGGTTCATGGTCCCTGGGAGGCAGGTGCTGTTGCGGCTAGACTTTGGCTTTGTGGGGAATGGGAAGATGCGAAGGCCTTTTTGGTACAGGGGCTGGCTCAGCAGACAAATTCTCAGACTCCCCCGAATACTCTCTAGCCACGCTGCATCCCTGTCCTGGGCACCCCCAAATCCAGAGAGTACCTCATCTCACTCATAACTGAAATAGAATGAATGAGAGACACTTCCATCTCTGAGGAAGGGCTCGCCTTCCCTCCCCCCTCCTCCCAAAATAAGCAGCTATTCTTCCAAAAAAGGGAAAAACACAAAGCTGTCAATCTCAGGCCTCAGACGAATGCAGTGAAGTTGGGACTTCTAATGCAGCCTCTCTCTCTCTCTCTGTCTCTCTCTCTCTTTCTCTCCAAGTCTCCCCCTTTCCCAAAGTCACCTACTGTACTCAGCCTGTCACAAGCTTTGAGATGCAAATTACACCAAGAGGAAGGAAGGCAGCTTGAAGAACAAAGGATGACTGAGGAAAGATGGGGAAATGGATTTGGAAAAGCTCTCTGAATTCCCTGGGAGAAGGGAGGGTGGGAGTGGGTGGCTGTCTAAGTGGGAAGTAGTTCAGACCTAATTTAGGGGAGGGGGTGGTAAGCTAAGAAGATCTTGCATGAAAGCGGTTTGGGCAGCAGGAAGGGTGACCTCACTGTGGTCCTTGGCAGTAGGCTGGGTATCTTAGCAGGCTCTGAGCCATGGTGCTGCCCGGCTCAGTGGCTTTTAGATGACTCCATAGTAAAGCCTGCTGGGTCAGCAGGCAGTCTGTAAGGGGAGGTAGGGACCCTGCCTCTGGGTCCAGCCTCAGGTCAGTGCAAGGTGCCAGGTGTGAACCCATCCATTGCTGGTCCTTTGCCACTGTGCAAATTAGACACGTCCTCACCTCCACAGCAGTCAACTATACTGAACTGCATATGGATAGGGACCCGGCCTTGTTTACACTCATCCCTGTTGTAGGAACCCTTTCTTGTTTGGTTTTGCAGGGTCTTACTCTGATCTGGAGTTCACTCTGTAGACCAGGCTGGCCTCAGACTCACCGAGATCTGCCTGCCTTCTGAATGCTAGAATTAAAGGCATGTGCCACCATGACTGGGTAAGAGCTGTGACTGAAATATAGTGGGTGCTCAATAAGTGTTTGCTGGATGGATCTGGATGGAGGGATGACTGGGTATGTGGGGTGGGGTTGAGTAAATGGGTGGGTGGATGAGTGAACAGGTAGATGGGTGGGTGGATGGGTGAACTGGTAGATGGGTGGGTGGATAGGTGAACTGGTAGATGGGTAAGTGGATGGGTGAACTGGTAGATGGGTAAGTGGATGGGTGAACTGGTAGATGGGTGGGTGGATGGGTGAACTGGTAGATGGGTGGGTGGATGGGTGAACAGGTAGATGGTATAACCATACGATGAATAAAGAGTCAGGCAAGTGCTCTGGCAGAGGAGACAGACAATCTGCTGCTGAGTATTGGGCTGGAAAGGTTTCACAGAGCTGGCATTTGAGATTGGTCTTGAGAGGGAGCAGCCATCATTGTGAACTGTACAACACTGACTTGCAACACTGGTGAAGGCATCTTTGAATAAAATGGGGTTAGCAAGTGCCAGAATGTAAGAGCTACACTGAGTTCTATAGATCACGGGGTCCAATTTTATCAATTTGTGGGCAGAAAGACCAGGGCATAGGAAGTGACTCTGGAGGTCACCCAGCACCTGAGTGGCATGACAGAGACTGGAACAGGTGTCTGCCCCTGGAGCCATCTGAGCTGCTCCCCTGCTCCAGAGCTCTACTGACCTCCGACTGCCTGGTGGATTGTGCTGCCTCCCAAGATCACAGACAAAGAAAAGCCAAGAGGAGATCATGGAGCCAGGCTCCGTATGCTATATCTACAATCTCAGCACTTGGGAGATAGAGGCAGGAGTGTCACGTAACATAGTGCAAGCTGACTTAGACCAGTGAAACCCAGGTCACAGGTTGTGGGTTGCATTTCCCTGATACCCAAAACCAGAAGGAAGCAACGTCTCAGCAGACTGAGCCATGGCATGCTGAGCAAGCGGCAGTGAAGCTGTGAGTTTGGCCCCACCCAGAGATGAATGACAGCTGAGAATATGTCAGCCAGAGGCTCCCGTGTATGGAGGGTGCAATCACACCCCACCATTGCTACCCACTAGTGGGAGCACTATTGATTCAAATCCAAATGCTTATCCACCTGACGAAGGAAGACTGATGCCCGGAGCCAGGGGCATGGCCCATCTGGTGAGGCCTACCCACTGGATCCACCTATGGGATACCCACAAGGTCTTTGGAAGACCAGATCTGAAGGCACATGAATTCAAGACTCCCAGCATAGTCCTGAGGACCCAGTCCTTGCACTGTGGCTGAAGGACTTAAGTCAACTTGTCTGGCTTCCTCTCCAGGACCCCTTCCCTGTCTCTCCTTGCCAATTGGCACTAATGCTTCATTCCCCCACCTGGTCCCCTGGCCTCTGGTAGAAGCTCCTTGGAGTAACAGTGGCAGGGACATTTATACTGTATATTATAGGATCACATCTGTACCTCGGATTGCAGGAAGGAACCTGCACATACACACTGTAAATAGCTCAGGAGAAAGATGAGACTCAGTGGCCTTGGATATTTGGAAATCCCCGATTCGCAGACACAATAATAAGGAAAATGAAGAAAGAGACAGGAGAGAGACACACACCTCCCCCAAGGCAGGGTTTCTCTGTGTAGCCCTGGCTGTCCTGGAACTGCTCTATAGACCATGCTGGCCTTGAACTTAGAGATCTGCCTGCCTCTGCCTCTGCTGGGATTAAAGCCAGACACCACCTGGCAGGAGAGAGATTCATAAGGTATACAAATATGAAGAAGAGATAATGAGAGAGACAAGGCTGACAACCAGCCCAGAGAGACACAACTAAATTTTGGAATGGATGATAGACAGACTGCCTCTGTTCTGGTGTAGAATATACAAACTGGAGCTGTCATGGAAAGGTGTATTCAGATATGGAGACCTCTGGCTTCCCCAACAGCTGGATTCAATTCCTATCTCTGCTCAGTGGCTTCCATAGAGCCAGGCAGCAAGAATTCTGTATTCCAACCACAGTAATACAGGCGAAGACTGCAAAGTGCTTTCTAACCCTCTGTGAGGTGACTAGGCATGCATCTGAGAGATCTGGGGGTTTAAATTTGGGCTATGTACTGTGCAGAATTGGGAAGTCCATTTCTTTGTGCCTTTGTCTCTTCCTCTGTAAAATGGGAAGAAAAAACCCAACAGCATTTTCACAGTGAGTTACACTCTCAAAAAGTACAGGAGACTGCTGTACAGCTTCCGCTTGGCTCTGGGGAAAACTTAGACACTTGGCATCCAGGCTAGGGTCCTTCCTTCCCTCCAGCTGACACTTGGTGGCTGGCAGGGACCTGTGCTTCCAGCCCTGGTCTTCTTGGGGTTTGGTTCAGCCCTGGGGAGTGCAGCAAGAAAGGGGTGTGGCACTGGGTGGCTGGATGGTTAATGAGGTGCTGGGCACAGTGCCTAGGTTCTGCAATATTCATGAAGCCCCAACAGCTGAGCCAGGCAATCAGGGCGCTGACTACTGGTCCATCTGCAGCTTAACATTCTGCCCCTGAGAGGTGGGAGCCGGGAGCTGCATGTTAACCAGAAAAAAAAAAAAATCAGCTGCTGGCTACCATAGCAGAGGCTGAACAAGAGTCTGAGAAGACTGGCCCCTCCTCCAGACCCACCCAGAGCCAAAAGGGCCTGTCCATCAGCAGTCGGCATCACGGTACTGCAGTTGTGGATGCAGAAGTAGGAGAGCTGGTTTTGATGAGCAGCTCTGGAAGCTGCTGACCTCGAATCCAGCTCCTGCTGTCTCTGCAGCCTCAGTTTCCATGCCTGGAAGATGGGGCTGATC